>NW_023413385.1:0-42298 GCF_903995425.1 Onychomys torridus
GTACAATATAAAAAGAATAAGTTGTTTCAAAACATGTTTTTTCCTTTCCTTAACTACATTTCCTTTAATTGCAGAACTTTAGCCATGTCACCATACAAACCTCGTGGTGACTATCATAGATTTGCTATGATTTGAATCCCACACGACTATATAAGGGGGAATGTGTGTGTGTGTGTGTGTGTGTGTGTGTGTGTGTGTGTGTGTGTATTTTGTGTATATATGAGTGAATGTAGGGTGGTGTATATATCTGTATATATGTTCAACCTATGTCGTGTATGGTACATCTGTATCATGTTTTTTCCCTGTTGTGTATGGATGGCACAATGTGCTTATTGATGGATCCCAGAGGAAGACACTGATGTGTGCTCTATTAATGAATCTTGTATCAAGGTAGAATAGTGTAGTAGGAGTTCATAATGATTGGAAATTTATTTTATTAGATAGTTTATTTGTTATTAGTTTTAGATGATATTTTCTGGCCAGAAACCAGTAAGGGTGTAAGGGCCCAGTGTACCCATTTGCTAGCTTGCATCAGCTGCCTCAGGGAGCCTAGAGGACAGGTTGTAATAACAACACTCATTAACCAACTGAAGGAGAATGAAGGTCTGAATTGGTCCCAGACATCAACCTACATGTCTCATTCTTCTTGGAGGCTTCCTTGACAGGCAAATGACTTTTTGGAGAGATATTAGAACTTGAAACTAACTGATGATGACATCATTTCAAGTGAAAATTCTGACTCAGATGAGTTTTGTTGCTTTCTGGATGACTGTAAGCCCTGATGAGGCTTACCACCAATGCACAATTTCACATAGAAACTGAAGTTCCTGATGCAGACTGCATGGTGTTTCCCTAGGTGAGATGTTGCACTGTAGTCTGGCAGCCCAACACCATGAAACCTAGGGAAAGTTGTTAGAGTTTAAAAGGGAGTATTCTATTGATGGGAATTCTCTACTTGGCTATGAGGAGAACCTTGGGGCATCACATGTGGGGCTCTTTATTGACTGAACTTTTGACTTATGATGATAAGTGATTTTATCTTGTCTGGAATAAGCTCCAGGGCATCTTGTCTGGAATAAGGACCTCTGGAACAAAGTGGACCACCTTTGGACAAGAGAGAGGAAAGAGAAGAGAAGAAGAGTGCAGCCCTGTGGACTGTGTCATAGTTGTCTAATGTAAAACAGCATGAGGTACCCCTCCTTCCCTCATAGATGATCCAGTCTGGCAACCAAGTTGTCCTGATAACCATCCTCCTGACTGACAACTCTGGCCAGCAAACACAACACAATACAATTCTAAAGGATGTCTGGCCAAAAGAGAGTAATCTGCTTGCCCTGAAAAGCCTTCATTGAAGTTTGTAAAGTTCCCTATTTGTGATGAACTCACCACTGAGGCTTGTGCTTGCTTCAGTCCTCCAACAAAAATGGTGTCCTGCACAAGGGATGATGGGACAAATTCACTGCCAGCGATAGACTGGCAAAAGCAGCTCACCATGAGCTGTGCTCAGGCACATATTCTCTGTTCATGTTGGCCCTGTCTAGAAATTTTCCATAAATTTCACAGAAACTTGTATTTTCTTTATATAAGTGTATTTTGAAATAGATGTGTAGTTTCTTAAAAATGGTATTTAGTTCTATAATTAAAGTTGAGTATTGTGTCAAGCTCTTGAGTCTTCTGTCTGATCAGGAGTCATAAACCATGGTAAGTGAGAGGTGTGATTGCCAGCCAATAGGATTAGCAGATACTTGTGGGCAACCTTAACCTAGTTGCTTATTTCTCCTTTATGTCATTACCCCTTTATCTGCCTTTCATTTTTTATTGTGACTAGATCTCAGTGTAAAGCAGTGTCTAGTCTGAAATTCATTATATAATTCAGGCTGGCCTGGACTTTACAAAAATCCACCTGTTTCTGCCTCCTAAGTGTTGGGATTGAAGACTTTTAATTACTCTGATTATAAAGTTTAAATTTATCATTTGACATTGTTTTGTGTGTCTATAATTTATCTTGATCATATTTAGTCCCCACCTCCCCCAGCCATGCTCCTGCAACCCCATCTGAAAACCCCTATTCTAAACTTGTCAGGCCTGGTGTCAAGGTTCTTGTATGAAGCCATGTTGCCTGCTCCATTTTCTATTTTGAACAACCCACTGAGTTTAATCAGCATTTCTTGCATGTACATGTTTGTGTGGTTCTATTGGATCCTGGCCACCTTCCCATTATCTACACTCTTAAAGAAAAAAAATGACTCCTCCTCTCCCCCAAACAACTAACAATCAATAGTTGCTCAGTTAGGGGCAGAGCACTAGTCCCTATGTCATGCATTCTATAATACTGAAGGGCTCCTTTTGAGAAGCTTTAGTGGAGGTAACCATGGCTGCTTGGCTTGCCTTACTGAAATGGCCTTGTCTTGTATGGAAAAGAGGTTTGCACAGAATCCCCCAGCTTCCACCGCTTAAATTGTTTCAGTATCATTTTACACCATGCACTCTGAGTGGTGAGGTGTGTGTGGTGGTGGTCGGGGTGACATAGATGTCTCATAGGAACCAAACACTCAACACTTTTCTCAACTGTTTGACAAGTAAATGATTCAATGTATTAACCACTACCCATGCCATGAAGCTTCACTGACTAATGGGAAAGCAGCACAAATCTTTGGACACATACATAAGTATTTGGGAGGCATTTTGACAACATGTCCATTTAGGAAAAATGACAGTAGCATGTTTGCCCATGAGCCTTTATGCCCCATTGTGTGGTCTTAGCACTAAAATTATGGCATCCACATGAATTGCATCCTGGGAAGAGTCCAAATACCCAACAAGAATGTGCTTGGTTACTATCATAGCAATAGTTCCATGATTGTATCTGTGGGCATATCATGTGCAGCACGTCAGCAGTAAAGTATGTAGAATCCACAGTTAATCAGAACACTGACGCTTACTTTCTCCCAGCACTATGCATAGCACCACCTTGCACAAAGAAAGCTAGGCAGCATGGAGGAAGTTTGCCGGTCAGTTTCAGCTGACTTCTCCTTGTGCTAAGACCAAAAGATGGTGTCTTCAACAGTAGGGTCTTACCTCTACTTCTGGTGTGTAACCAAGAGAAATAGTAACAGACTGTATTGTTTTAGAAGCCTGAGGCCTCCCTGACTAAAGATGCATGGGAAGTATCTCACAGTGGGGACTTGAATTTTTCTATGATAATCCATGAAAGCAACATGAGAACACCATACAGGTGTTCTCTCATATGAGTCATCCTGTTTGATTTCTTCTTATGGCTCAGGATCATCATCTTGAGCATTGAAACCTTTCCAGAGTCCCAGACTACATCCAACTTAATGGTTCAGTTACATAGATACCCATCATGTATCATCAGGATCAGACATAGGCTAGTCTGTAAATCTGCATCCAATAGGGAAATTTCTTTTTTTATATTTTTTAAAATTCATTTTACATATCAACTAAATATCCTCCTCTCATCCCTCCTCCTGCTCCCACCCTAACTTTCCTTTCCCAACCTACACCTTATCCTCTCCTATAAAATGGAAAGTTTTCCCCTGTAGGGACAGCTAAGCCTGGTACATTCAGTTGAGCCAGGACCAAGCCCCTCCTCTCTGCATCAAGAGTGAACCAAGTGTCTGACTGTACGTAATAGGATCCAGAAAGCCAGCTCATGCACCGAGGATAGATCCTGATCACACTGCCAGGGGCCCCGCAAACAGACCCAGCTACACATCTCTTTCCCCTATGCAGAGGGTCTAGTCGGGTCCCATGCAGGTTTGACAGCTGTCTGTCTAATGTTCAAGAGTTCCTATGAGCTTGGTTCAGTTGTTTCTGTAGATTTCCCCATCATGACCCTGATTCCCCTTGCTCATATAATCCCTCTTCCTACTTCTTGGCAGGAATCCTGGAGCTCAGCCTGGTGTTTGGTTGTGGATCTCCTCATCTGCTTCTATCAGATATGGAATGAATCTCTATGATGACAGTTAGGGTATTCACCAATCTGATTACCAGGGAAGGCCAGTTCAGGCACCCTCACCACTCTTGCTAGCAGTCTAATCTGTGGCCATCTTGTGGATTCCTGGGAATTTTTGTAGCACCAGGTTTCTCCCTTACCCCATAATGTCTCCTACTATCAAGATAACTCTTTCATTGCTCTCCTACTCTGTCACACTCTCATTCCATTTACTCATGTTCTCATCCACCATTCCCTCCCCTCTAATGCCCCCCATCCCCAGTTTGCTCATGTAGATCTCCCCTGTTTCCCCTTCCCGTGATGATCCATATGTCCCTCTTAGTGTCCTCCTTGTTTCCTAGCTTCCCTGGAGCTGTGGGTTGTAGTCTGCTTATCCTTTGCTTTACATCTAGTATCCACTAATGAGTGAGTGCATATCATGTTTGTCCTTCTGAGTCTGGGTTAACTCAATCAGGATGATATTTTCAAGTGCATCTATTTGTCTACAAGTTTCATGATGTCATTGTTATTTACATCTGAGTAATACTCCATTGTGTATATGTACCACATATTCTTTGTCCATTGTTCAGTTGAGGGGTATCTATGTTACTTTCAGGTTCTGGCTATTATGAATAATGCTGCTATGAACAAAGTTGAACAAGTATTCTTGTGGTCTGATTGAGCATTCTCTGGGAATATGTACAAGCATACTATCATTGGGTCTTGAAGTAGGTTGATTCCCAATTTTCTGAGAAACTGCCATACTGATTTCCAAAGAGGCTGTACAAATTTGCACTCTGACCAACAGTGGAGGAGTGTTCTTCTTGCTCCACATCCTCTCCAACATAAGCTGTTATTAGTGTTTTTGATCTTAGCCATTCTGACAGCTGGAAGATGGTATCTGAGAGTCATTTTGATTTGCATTTACCTGATGACTAAGGATACAGAGCAGTTCCTTAAATGTCTTTCAGCCATTTGGGATTCTTCTATTGAGAATTCTCTGTTTAGATCTGTAGCCCATTTATAATTGGATTATTTTGTATTTTGCTGTCTAGTTTCTTGAGTTCTTTATATATATTTAGAGATCAGCCCTCTGTCAGATGTAGTTAGAGTATTCCTGCCTGGCCCACAGTCAGGACAAATCTCTCTTACCTGCCAGTCCCACAGTCGCTCAGACCCAACCAAGAAAGCTCATAGAAACTTATATTGCTTATAAACTGTATGGCCATGGCAGGCTGCTTGTTATCTACTTCTTCTATCTTAAATTAACCCATTTCTGTTCATCTATACTTTGCCACATGGCGTGCGGCTTACTAGTGTCTTTACATGTTGCTTCTCATGGCGGCAGCTGCCAGAGTCTCCATCCAGCCTTCTACTTCCCAGAATTCTCTTCTCTCTTGTCCTGCCTATACTTCGTGCCTGGCCACTGGCCAATCAGCACTTTATTTACACAGAGCAATATCCACAGCACTTCCCCTTTTCTTTTTTTTTTAAGGAAGGTCTTAACTTTTACATAGTACAATTACATATAACAAAACAATTATCAAGCAAGAATTATAGTTACAATATTAAAGAAAATATCCTATCTAATTTATATTTGTGAGTCTGAAGTTTTATATCTAACTTATCTTGTATTATAACTGAGGAAATTATAACTATCTAGTCTTTAACCATATCAAAGACTTCAGAAGGATATAATATTACCTGAGAACTGGGAGAAGGATGTAAGCATTTTTCAGGAGCCTTGCAAGAGTAGACAGAGACTGCTGGCAGCCTGGACAGTCACCTAATGTTCCTTTGTAGAGTTGGGGCATTTGTCTTTAGCCCATAGGGCTAGAGTCTCTCGGTCACTTTTTTCAGTGTCCTGTAGAATGTCTGGCAGTTTCCTCTGTGAAGCAGGAACCTGAAGGACCATTTTGAAAGCAAAGTTCAGTTCAGTGGTCACCTTTCTATGGGTCCTGCATGTCCAGGTGATCAAGCAGTCCAGGCAAGAACAGTTTCTTGCCCAAATGGCTATTTTTGTCAAGGTGAAGATAAACTCCATATAAAGTGTCTTCAATGCCCATCCTCCTCTCTGAAGTAAATCGGTGCTGCCAGGAGCAGACATGTCTCACAGTCCAGAAAGTCTAAATTTTAAAAGTATTTTAACACGTTGGGCGCCATTTGTAGTTAGAGTTTTCCTGCCTGGCCCATAGTCAGGACAAATCTCTCTTACCCGCCAGTCCCACAGTCGCTCAGACCCAACCAAGAAAGCACATAAAAACTTGTATTGCTTATAAACTGTATGGCCATGGCAGGCTGCTTGTTATCTACTTCTTCTATCTTAAATTAACCCATTTCTGTTCATCTATACTTTGCCACATGGCGTGTGGCTTACCAGTGTCTTTACATGTTGCTTCTCATGGCGGCGGCTGCAGGTGTCTCCCTCCAGCCTTCTACTTCCCAGAATTCCCTTCTCTCTTGTCCCGCCTATACTTCCTGCCTGGCCACTGGCCAATCAGAACTTTATTTACACAGAGCAATATCCACAGCAGTCAGATGCTGGGTTGGTGAAGATCTTTTCCAATTCCAATAGGCTATTGTTTTGTCTTATTTCCTATATCCTATGCCTTACAGAAGTTGCTCAGTTTCAGGAGCTCCCATTTATTCATTGTTGTTCTCAGTGTCTATGCTACTGGTTTTATATTTAGGAAGTGGACTCCTGTGCCAATGCATTCCAGGCTACTTGCTATGTTCTCCTCTATCAGGTTCAGTGTAGCTAGATTTATGTTGAGGTCTTTGATCCACTTGGACTTGAATTTTGTGCATGGTGATAGATATGGATCTATTTGCTATCTTCTACATATGTACATCAATTTATGCCAGCATCATTTGTCAAAGATGCTTTCTTTTTTTGTATAGTTAAAACTAACGCTTCTTTGTCAAAAATCAGGTGTTCATAGGTGTGTGTATTAGTGTCAGGATCTTGAATTCAATTCCATTGCTCCACATGTTGGTTTTAGGCTAATACTAAGCTGTTTTTATTACTATGGCTTTATAATAGAGCTTGAGGTCAGGGATCATGATGCCTACAGACGTTGCTTGATTGTTCTGGTTTGTTTGAGCTATCCTGGTTTTTGTTGTTGTTGTTGTTTTGTTTTGTTTTGTTTTCCGCATGAAATTGAGTTTTGTTCTTTCCTTCTCTATAACTGACCACATAATCAGTCACAAAGCCAATCTCAACAGATAAAATCTCAACAGATGCAATAATCTCCTGTTTTCTATCAGACAATTACTGTTTAAAGTTAGATTTCTTGCCAGGTCTGAGAAGAATTGTGTTGAGATTTTGATGGGGATTGCATTGAATCTACAGATTGCTTTTGGTAAGATTGCCATTTTTACTATATTAATCCTACTTACCAATGAGCATAGGAGATCTTTCCATTTTTTGATATCATCTTCAATTTCTTTCTTCAAAATATAAAGATCTTGTCACACAGGTCTTTCACTTGCTTAGTTATAGTTATCCCAAGGAATTTTATATTATTTGTGGCTATTGTAAAGAGTGATGTTTCTCTGATTTCTTTCTCAGCCCTTTTATCATTTGTATATAGGAGGGCTACTGATTTTTTTGAGTTAATCTTGTATCTTGCCGCATTACTGAAGGTATTTTTCTGCTATAGGAGTTCCTTGGTAGAATTATTGGGGTCAAATGTATACTATCATATTGTCTGCAATAGTGAATGTTTGACTTCTTCCTTTCTAATTTGTATCTCTTGATCTCCTTAAGTTGTCTTATTGGTCTACCTAGGACTTTGAGTACTTACTATATTGAGGAGTACTCAAACTGAGTATATATTGAGGAGAGTGGACAGGCTTGTCTTGATCCTTATTTTAGTAGAATTGCTTTAAGATTCTTTCTATTTAATTTTATGTTGGCTTTCTGTAAATTTCCTTTACTATGTTCATTTATGTTCCTTGTATTCCTGATCTCTCCAAGACCTTTATCATGAAGGGTGTTGGATTTTGTCAGATGCTTTTCCAGTGGCTAATGAGATGATCATGTGGTTTTTTCTTTCATTGTGTTTATATGATGGATTGCATGATAGATTTTCATATGTTGAACCATACCTGCATATCTGGGATGCAGCCTACTTGAATATGATGGATGATTTGTTTGTTTGTTCTTTGATTTGGTTTGCCAGTAGTTTATTGAGTATTTTTGGATCAGTGTTCAGAAGGGAGATTGGTCTTTCATTGTTGCATCTTTATGTGATTTGGGTATCAGGGTAACTGGTAGCCTCTTAGAAAGAGTTTGGCAATCTTTCTTCTCTTTCTATTGTGTGGAACAATTTGAAGAGTATTGGTATTAGCTTTTCTTTGAAATTCTGGTAGAAGTATGTACTGAAACCATCTGGCCCTGGGCTTATTTATTTATTTATTTTTGGTTGGGAGACTTTTGATGACTGCTTCTATTTCCATAGGAGTTTAGGTCTATTTAAATTGTTTATTTGATCTTGATTTAATTTGGGTATCTGGTACCTCTCCAGAAAATTGTCTATTTCTTTTACATTTTCCAATTTTTTGGAATACACATTTTTGAAGTATGATCTGATGATTCTCTGGAATTCCTCATTGTCAGTTATTATGTCTTCCTTTTCATTTCTAATTTTGTCAATTTGGATATTCTCTCTCTGCCTTTTAGTTAGTTTGAATAAGTTTTTGTCTATCTTGTTGATTTTCTCAAAGAAATAACTGTTTAAATATTTTTTGTAATGTTCTCTTTGTTTCTATTTTATTGATTTCAGCCCTTAGTTTGATTGTTTCCTGTCATCTCCTCCTCCTGGTTGAGTTTGCTTCTTTTTGTTCTAGATCTTTCAAGTGTGCAATTAAGTTGCAAGTGTGAGCTTTCTCCATCTTCTTTATGTAGGCATTTAACCTTATGAACTTTCCTCTTAGTGCTGCTTTCATAATGTTCCATGAGTTTGAGTATGTTGTATGCTCATTTTTGTTGAATTCTAGGAAGTCTTTAATATCTTTATTTCTTCCTTAACCCAGTGGTGATTCAGTTGAGCATTATTCAGTTTCCATGGGTTTGTAGGCTTTCTATGATGTGTTTTGTTTTTGAACTCTAACTTTATGGAATGGTAGTCTGATAAAATATGGCAGGTTATTTCAATTTTTTTTTTGTCTGTTGAGATTTGCTTTGTGACTGAGTATGTGGTTAAGTTTTAGAGAAGGTCCAATGAGGTGCTGAGAAAAAGGTATATTCACTTGTATTTGGGCAAAATGTTCTAAAGATGTTTATTAAATCCATTTGTGTCATAACGTCCTGTATTTCCCTTATTTCTCTGTTTAGTTTCTGTCTGGTAGACCTGTCTATTGGTGAGAGTGGGGAATTGAAGTCTCCCACTATTAGTGTGTGGGGTACCCTAGTATTTGAGGCATAAATGTTCAGAATTAAGACATCATCTTGGTGTATTTTTCTTTGAATATATATATATATATATATATATATATATATATATATATTGTCCTTCCTGAACTCTTTTGATTGATTTTAGTTTGAAGTCTTTTGTGTTAGATATTAGAATAGCTACACCAGCTTGCTTCTTATGTTCATTTGATTAGAAAGTATTTTCCCAGCCCTTTACTCTGAGGTAGTGTCTGTCTTTTAAGTTTAGGTGTATTTCTCATATGTAGCAGAAGGATGAATTCTGATTTTGTATCCATTCTGTTAGTCTGTGTCTCTTAATAGGGAAATTGAGTCCATTGATATTAATGACCAGTGATTCTTAATTACTGTTATTTTTTTGGTGGTAGTGTTTTGTGTTTTCCTTCTTTGGGATTTGTTGGTATGGGGTTATATATTGCCTGTGTTTGCATGGGTGCATCTAACTTCCTTATGTTGAATTTTTCCTTCTAGTGATTTCTGTAGTGATAGATTTGTGGATAAGTATTGTTTAAATCTGGGTTTGTCATGGAATATTTTGTTTACTCTGTCTATGGCTATGGAGAGTTTTGCTGGGTATAATAGTCTGGATTGGCATCCATGGTCTCTTAGTGTCTGCACAATGTCTTTCCAGGACTTCCTGGCTTTCAGAGTCTCCAAGAGAAGTCAGCTATTATTCTGATGGGTATGCCTTTATATGTTACTTGGTCTTTTTCCTTTGCAGCTCTTGATATTTTTTTTTTATGTTTAGTGGTTGGATTATTATGTGGTGAGGGAAATTTTTTTTGGTCCAGTCCTTTTGGTTTTCTGTAAGCTTCTTGTATTTTCATAGGTATTTCCTTCTTTAGGTTGGGAAAGTTTTCTTCTATGATTTTGTTGAATATATTTTCTGTGCCTTTGAGCTGGTATTCTCCTTCTATTCCTATTTTGTTAGGTTTTTACCTTTTCATGGTGTCCCAAATTTCCTGGATGTTTCGTGTTATGACTTTATTGGCTTTAATGTTTTCTTTGACTGATGAATCTGTTTTATCTATCCTTTCATCAATAACAGAGAGTCTCTCTTCCATCTCTTGCATTCAGTTGGTTATGCTGGCATCTGTAGTTCTTGTTTGTTTACTCAAATTTTCCATTTCCACTATTCCCTCTGTTTGTGTCTTCTTTATTGCCTCTATTTAAGATTTCAAGTCTTGAACTGTTTCCTTAACTGTCTAATTGATTTTTCTTGTTTTTTTTTTTTTTTTTTACTTTCTTTAAGGGATTTATTGATTCCTTCTAATTTTGTGTTTGTCTTTTCCTCCATTTCATTAAGAGAAATTGTCGTTTTCTCTTTAATGGCCTCTATTATCTTCTTAAAGTCATATTAAAGGTTGTTTACTTCTGCTTCTTTTGCATTGGGTTGTTCAGATCTTGCTGATGTAGAACCACTAGGTTCTGGGGCTGCTATATTGCTCTTTATGTTGTTGAGTGTATTCTTGCACTGCCATCTACCATTCTCTTCCTCCAATCAGTAAAAATGGTGTCTGTGTCTCAGGGAGCCACTATTAGTCAGACTGGCACTCTTGGTCCAATGGGAACTCTTGGTCCAATTAGAGGTGCTAGAGTCTGCATATCAGGGATCCATTGTGGTCTTGGATGGTGGGGTGTGTTTGGCAGTAGGGTGGGGCTTCTAGGTTACAGGATCTGGTGGGAGATGTTGGTAGTCAAGCCTATCTGCTGGAGTTCTGCCTGCTAGTCTGTAGCTGGGGCCGCAATGGTTGTGAGCATGGGGGTATAAGTGGATTGTGCCTTTGGTCCAAATCCTAGAGGCTAGGATGATCAGCTAGGAGAACAATGACTCATATCTTGTTCCAATTGGAGCTGGTGGAGTCTGTCTGAGGGAGCAGATGTGGTTGTAGGATGGGTTGGTTTGGGGGATGGAGTGGGGCTTTTAGGTTGCAGGGTCTGGTGGTTGATGGTGGTAGTCAGGCCTGCCTGCTGAGCTGCAACTGAGTCTGCAGTGGGTATGGGTCTGAACATTTCTTTATGAAGTCTAGAAATTTGTGAAAATGATAGGAGTGAATAACTTGGGTAGAGAATGATTCCTTCTGGGATCCTCAAGTGCAGATAGGCATGACAAGCATTGCCTTAACCATTCCTGTATGAGAATAGTGAGTTCTCACTCTTTATACAAATCAACACTCAACAAATGAATCATACATGGAAGCCATACTGATGACCATTCACCACTAAAGTGCATGTTTTTTTTAACCACTAGTCCCATGGATATCTCTGGCTAGATGAAGGCAGGAAGTTGAACTGTAGGTGTCCTCTTTGTTTATGCTCCCATTCCATCCCACCCCTGCTCCAGAAAATCTTACTTTAAATTTCTCCATTTCTACACTTCCCTATTGTGCTCTCCTCCAATGCTTGCTGATCTGGCCTAAATGAAGACAGAGGTTATATCTTTTTACATCACAGCTGGCCCTGGAGACACACACACCCCATGCACAAGACCCCACCCACCCACCCATAGCCAATATGCTGCAGGCCAGTGCATAGTTTTAGGAGAATTTTCTTTATTGGTACAGGATTGGGCTGAGCATCCCAGGCCATCAATAATACATACTCCAAGATAAACATACAAGAGGGAAAGAAAACATTCTGGTTTCCATTGCTCCCCAAAGCACCATTCACTTTAAAGAGTGTATACGGGGTTAGATAGGGCTCAGTGCTGAAAAGAATTGAGGTCAATCACGAGGTTCAGAGTTTAGAACCCACATGGTAGGTCACAATACTCTGTACTCTTGTTCTAGTGCATAAAATTCCCTTTGGTCACCTCAGTTGTCACCAGGAATGCACATACTGAAATGAAGGACAAACACTCACACACATTAAAAAAAAAAAAAAAGGCAAGAAAAATAGACACCGAAAAGAACAGGACTCTAGAACTTATACCTGCTCATGGGTCTTGATAGGAGTGCTCAGTCTTGAGGCATGTCCATCATTCTGCATTCCTCAGCACCGGGGGACTGGCAGAGCAAGTCCAGGAAGGAGAACTGCAGAGTTCCAGTTCCAGTGGAAGCTTAAGGCAATTGCGGACCACAAGGCAGCAAGAGGAAGGGGAACATGGAATTTTTTAACCAAGTGCAAATGGACTTTCTCCTTAGCCATCAGTTCTCCCAGATTTTCACCAGACAAACCACAGTGACACACTTTTTGTGGGCATTGCATGAGGCTTCCATGTAGACCCTGGGGTGACAAACTGAGGGTCTGATGAAGAAAATGGGAGACAGGAAGTCACTGCCATTCTTGCTATAGTTTATTGTCCTGAAGCACAGCCCTCTCAGGGCTAGTGGGGAGAGCTTATTAGGCCAAAGATGAACTTTGTTTATAAACACATAACTGGCTGAAGTAAATGAACAATTTAAGCAGTGTCTGAAGACTCTAAGCTCATCATGCAATGAGGAAATTCAGCAATAAGGGAGGAGCAAATGTCCTGGACTTCATACAATTTTAGGGCTACAAAGTGCCTAATATAATTTCCTTTGTTTTAATTGAGACCCAGGGCAATTAGGCAACTCATCTAGAAAACAAAAAGAAAAAAGTTTGCTGGATATGTTGGCTCATACTTGAGTTCCCTGTATTGGAAAAGAGAGGGGGTACTGTGCCATGTCCTTTAGTCTGTTTGGAATCCATAGTGAAACTCTGTCTCAAAGTCAGTCTAGAGAGGACGGAAGTCACCTCCTGAGAAGCTGTTGTTTCTCCATTAAGTGCAAAAATCCCTGCTCAGGTGCTGTCCTCCACACAAGTGACCATGGAGCTGTGTCTCCTCCATGCTGCTGCTGACTTTTTTTTATTAGCATGGTAAGGGACATTAGTAGTCTCTGAGATGTGGAGTGTACTAGCATTTCTAAATAGACACTTGTTGATGTTTTATTTCTTTTGTTTGCAGGTAGAATATCTATATGAGGCATGCTAGCCACAGATATTTGGTGATTCTCCTGCATCAGCTTCACTGAGCTTTGAATAGCAGTGACATTGATATGTTTAGGCTAGAGCTGTAGATTTAGGATACTCATATTCTGGAGTATCAAGGAGCCACAAATATCACTGTAGATCCCAAAAGCCAAAAGACACTGGTGTAGCTAAAGTTTTCCTGTGTCCCAGCCTGCTGGTGGTCAGGACAAATCTCTCTCATGTGCGAGTCCCATGGCTGCTTGGACCCAAGTAAATAGAGGCTTATTTTATTTATGAACTATATAGTCATTTGCTCAAGCTTATTACTGACTAGCTCTTACACTTAAACTAACCCATAATTCTTATTTATGTTTAGCTATGTGGTTTGGTACCTTGTCCCAGTTCTGCCTTCACATCTTGCTTCTCATGGCGGCTGCTGGCAGCAGCTCCCGACTCAGCCCTCCTGTTCCCAAAATTATTCTCTCTCTTTGTCCCACCTGTACTTCCTGCCTGGTTACTGGCCAATAAACACTTTATTTATTAACCAATCAGAACAACACATTCACAACATACAGATATGCACAACACACTGGATAGGTAGGAGAAGGTTCAGGTGGCCATGTAGGACTCATTGTTGCTTACAACCCAGAGTCAGTGCTCTGCTCCCTCTGGTCACGTTATCTTCAATGGTTAACAGAGGTCAAGAGGGAAAAAAAGTTATGAAGTTCTCCATAGACTTACTAGACCTTTCTGAGGAGAAAAAAATTCCTCAGTTGTCTGGGAGAAAGTAGTATTCCTATCACTAGTTCTTGAGTGCCTGACCCCCATTTGCCATGAGGGAACTTCATGCATCTATCTCAATCTGTGATATGGATTGCTAAGCAGCAGTAGCAGGCTGTAACACTGGCCACCACAGGGGTTGTGTTGTTGACATTCCAGGGCCCCCAGCCTTCTCACCTAGAGATGTCTGAGAGTGAGAATATGACTGGACAGGCTTTGGGGTTCTACATAATATGATGGGAACCAAAGACAAGGAAGAAATCATAGCTCCCATAGTCATGAAGTGACACCCAGGCCTGGTTTTCTGGAGGTCAAGAGAAACTTTTTCAGGCAAATGAGCACACAGTGAAATAATTTGTCATACCATTACAAAAAGGCATATATTCATGTGTCTTCAAACCCACAGGAGACTTCTACATTTGTGTGTGATATGAGTGTGTATATAGGTGAGGGTCCTTATGAGTGTGAGCATGTACTTGTAGGTGTGAGCATTTATGAATGTGTGCTTGGGTGTGTGTGTTTCTGTGTTCATATTCACGTATATTTTTGTGTGTAGATGTCTAGGGGCATTTGATACTGTGTGTGTGCATGCCATTGTGCATGCATTTTTATTTACAGGTGCCTGTTTTCAGGTCAGAGGACATGTTTGGAGTTGGTTTTCTTCATCCATTTTTACATGGGCTCAGGAGTTGATCTCAGGTCCTCAAGCTGTTACAGCAAGTGCCTCTATCCTGGTGCCAGAACACTACTATAGGGGTGGGAATGATTGGCTGATTAGAAGAAATTGCACAGTATTTTGTCCTCTGACCAGTCTCCCCATCAATCCTTCACATTCTAATTCCATGCTACATTTATTGACCAATCCTTATATTCATTCCCAGGACCATCAGTCTGTGCCCCTGAACCCTCACCATACCCAATAGATTGACACTCTGATAGAGTCTTCCCAAGAGCCAGGTATCAATGGCTCTACTGCTGCCCTGGGAAACTCTAGCCATAGTACAAAAGGTAATAGTGCCAGAGAGAGGAGAAAAGAGTACAGGCAGGAAACAGGAAGGTCTATGAACTTTAGGAGAGGGATGCTTCTGTGGGTTCCTTCTGCAGGAGGAGGCTGTGAGCTGCAGGGTCTACTTCCCAACCTCTTCTTAGCTCACTCCTCTGCATGTCCAAAGCATCTGGACCCCATTTCCATTTTGGATATGAGTGCACATGTTCACAGAATTAGGCATAGATGTCAAAGCACAAACTTGGATGTTATTTTTAACTATCTTCCACATTCTGAGACAAGTTCTCTTTATGGCCAGAAACTGCCTCATGGGCCAGGCTAGAGGTATTGCCTGGATTTATCCATGGACATCAGAGATCCAAACTTGTGTTTTCAGGCTCCTGAGGCTCAGCACTTTACTCACTGGGCTTTCTCTCCATCCTCCTAGAACCTTCTGAGCCTCCCCAAAGTCCCATCTTTCTCACATCACAGTCTTCCCCCTTAGATCCCCTACAGATTCCAGGACTGGCAGTCTAGGCCCTCCTCAGGTTAGTCTTTATGCACCTTTCATCACACCACTAAAAAAGTCACCAGAACTGAGTCCTGACTCCCAGCATTTCCTCTCATGCTCTGAAAGCCTCCTCCACATGTGCTCTGGTCATCTTTTCTTTGGCCTCTTTCCATTTATCTAGACAATAGCAGAGCTCCTTCATTCTCTAGTATAGAAACTATATGTGTGATCAGAGCCCCGATTTACCTCCTGGGCTGTGTCAGACAAGGTGGATGGATGTAACTCCACCTTAGGCTTTGTAGCTTGGACAGCCAGGTTCCCGTGTCTGTTCCTCCTCAGTAAATGGCAGTAGCTACAGTCGACATTCTTAGGATTGATGTGGGTATTGAAACCACTGCATAGAACCCTTCCTGGATAAACATACATGAGATTCCCCACTTGGGAGGAGGAGGCAAAAGGATCAGGAGTTCAAATTCATCCTCTATAGCAGCTAGTTAAAAGTCAGCCTGGACTGCATGAAACTCTCCCTCTCAAAAGTCAAATATCTATTTAGGATGAATCATTTTTGTGATACCCCAAGCTAGTATTTTTTTCTTAAAAGTCTCTTTTTGTACATACCAACAACCTTCCCCTCCCTTACCTCCTGCTTCTCTCTCCCACATCCCCCTAACCCCCATCCACTCCTCAGAAGGGGTGAGGCCTCCTATGGGGAGTCAACAAAGACTGCTACATCAAATTGAGGCAGGACCAAGCCCCTCCATACCTGCATCAAGTCTGAACAAAGGAATGGGCTCCAAAAAGCCAGTTCATGAACTAGAAATAAATCTTGTTCCCACTGCCAGGGGCCCTATGAACTGCCCAAGCCACACAAGTGTCTCTCACATTGTAGAGGGCCTAGTTCAGTTCAGTCCTATGCAGGTTCCTCAGAGGTCAGGCAAGAGTCTGTGAGCTTCCACTTGCTCAGGTTAGCTGTCTCTGTGAGTTTCCCTATCATGATCTTGACCCCCTTGCTCACATAATTCCCCCCATTTCTTCATCTGGCTTTCAGGAGCTTGGCCTAGTGCTTAGCTGTGGATCTCTCCATCTGCTTCCATTAGTTACTGGATGAAGGTTCTATGATGACAATTAGGGTAGTCATCAATCTGATTACAGGGAAAGGCCAGTTTAGGCACTCTCTCTGCTACTGCTTAGAGACTTAACTAGGGTCATCCTTGTGGATTCCTGATAATTTCCCAAGCACCAGATCTCTTTGTAACTCTGTAATGGCTCCCTCTATCAAGATAATCTCTTTCTTTGATCTCTCTCCCAGTCCTTCCTCCAACTCAAGCATCTCTTTCCCTCATCTCATCTGCCCCCTCTTAGTTTACTCAGGAGATCTTATCTATTTCCCCTTTCTAGGGAGATCCATGCATGACCCTCTAAGAGTCCTTATTACCTAGCTACTTTTTGGGTTTGTGGATTATAGCCTGGTTATTCTTTGCTTTACTATAGTGATATTTTATTTGTATTGAAATGTGATTTTATTTGTATGTCAATAAAGTTGCCTTGAGGTCAGAGCAAGCCAGAGCAGAAGCTGAGCAGTAGTGGGGCATGCCTTTAATCCCAGCACTTGGGAGGCAGAGCTAGGCGGATCTCTGTGTGTTCAAGGACACAGCCAGCATGGCAGACACACGCCTTTAATCTCAATACCAACCATAGAAGACCTGGAGGTCTGTACAAACAGGCAGTGACGAGGAGGTCATGTGGCTGGGTTTACAACCAATGAGAGAGGAGAACAGAAAGTTTTTAAATAGACAGGACGCAGAGAAGTAGGTCTCTTGCGGAGAGGAGGAACCGCAGAAGCAGTGAAGGGTAAGGTTTTCTGCTTTTGCTCTGACCTCGTGGTTTTTAACTCTGCAATCGGTTCTGTGATTCTTATTTAACAAGCCAGATACATCTACACTTTACATCTACTATCTACTTAGGAATGAGTACATACATTGTTTGTCTTTCTAGCCTGGGGTTAACTCACTCACTCATGATGATTTTTCCTAGTTTCATCTACCAAATTTTCTTTATCAGTTCTTCAGTGGAGGGGCATCTAGGTTGTTTCCAGGTTCTGATTATTATGAATAATATTTCAATGAACATAGTTGAGCAAGTGAACTTGTGGTATGATTGAGCATTCCTTGGGTATATGCCCAAGGGTAGTATCATTAAATATTGAGGTAAATTGATTCCCAATTATCTGAGAAACCACCATACTAATTTCCAAAGTGGCTGTACAAAGTTTGCACTCCCCAAAACAGTGAAGGAGTGTTCCCCTCACTCCACATCCTTTCTAACATAAGCTGTCATCAGTGTTTTTGAACTTAGCCATTCTGACAAGTGAAAGATGATATTTCAGAGTCATTTTGATTTGCATTTACTGATGACTAAAGATGTTGAGCAATTCTTTAAATGTCTTTTAGCCATCTTCTGTTGAGAATTCTCTGTTTAGACTGTTACTTCACTTTTTAATTGGATTATTCAGTATTTTGCGGTCTAGTTTCTTGATTTCATATATATATTTTAGAGATCAGCCCTCTGTCATATGTGGGGTTGAGGAAGATTTTCCCCATTCTGTAGGCTGTCCATTTGTCTTATTTACTATTTCCTTTTCTCTACAAAAGCTTCTCAGTTTCAGGAAGTCTCATTTACTAATTATTGCTCTGTGTCTGTGCTACTGGTGTTATATTTAGAAAGTGGTCTCCTGTGCCAATGCATTCGATGCTGTTTCCTACTTTCTCTTACACCAGGTTTAGAGTAACTGGATTTATGTTGAGGTCTTTGATCAACTTGGACTTGAGTTTGGCTATTTGTTCCTGTGCTTTTTCTAATCATGGTCTCAACAACTATTGCTTACATTCCCTCTTCTTCCTTGCTGATTGGACTCCCAGAGCTCCACCTGGGGCCTGGCTGTGGATCTCTGCATATGCTTCCATCAGTCACTAAATGAGGGTTCTATCCTGACAGTAAGGGTGTTAAGCCATCTGATCACCAGAGTAGATCAGCTTGGGCTTTCTCTCGGTTGTTGCCAGTAGTCTATTGTGGAGTTATCTCTGGATAGGTGAGATAATTTATTAGCTTGAACTATCTAGGAGGCCCCCAGGCAGTGGGACTAGGACCTGTCCTTAGTGCATGAGCTGGCTTCATGGAACCTAGGACTATGCTGAGACATTTTTCTCAGCCTTGGTGTAGGGAGGAGGGGACTAGACCTGCCTCACCAGAATCTACCAGGCTGAGCTGAATCCCCTGGAGAGACCTTGCCTTGGAAGAGGTGGGAATGGGGGGTGGGTTGTGGGGGGAAATGCTTGGGAATGGGAGGAGGGAAGACAGGAATCTGTGGCTGATTTGTAAAATTGAATTAATTATAAAATAAAATAATAATAAAAAAGAAAACAGAAAAAAAGAAAAGAACCTCAGCCTGAATAAATTTGTAGTTTTTGTTACTAAAGCCCTCCTTCATTTCATGTATTCAGTACCTGGCTTGACTTTCTCCCTACTAAGACCCAAGGTACATAATAATTACTTAACATGATTCTAACATGAAAATATGTTAGTATTCATACAGTGAGTTTCAGTAGAGAATGGTGTATGATATGGTTTCCCTGTGCAGCCTAGTCTAGTGATACTTCTCCTTTGATTTCTTTAGTCCTGGGATAACAGGGCTGTGTAACTAAACCAGGCTCATTGGCCTTTGTAAGAGGGCCTCTATTTCTTCTCATGGTTGTGTGATTACTGGGACAACATAATCTTGTAACTTTGATGAGCCATGCTCATGAGCTGGTAGAGTAAGCTTCCTGTATTTGGGGCATAGTTCCTACCTCCTGAGTTTTAGGCATAGTTGTTCCTTCCTATATTTAGGGAACAGTTTCTATTTCCTGTATTTAAGTCATGGTTCCAACTTCCTGTGTGTAACTAATAGTTCCTGTTTCCTTTGTTGAGGGTGTAAGAAACCAATGTATCTTCTGTCTCACCATAAAAAATGATATTTTTTTCTATAATTAAACTTAGGTAAACAATCTGTAGATTAATAGTTCTTTTTATAATAAAATCTACCAGTAGTCTCAAAAACATGAGACTTTCAGGGCTAAAACCTAAGAAGACATAAAAGCATTCACCTAAGGTTGTTTTTAAACTTCTTTGCATAAGCCTCTATGGTTTCATGCTCGGTATGTCCATATTCTTCTGTCCACTTTGATTAGGCATAGTGTTTTTCCACCAGTTACAAAGGAACTGTCAAGAGCTCAAGAGGTTGGTTAGGTTGATATTTAAACTGACTATTCCATTAGGGGAGGGCCCTTTATATTTATGTTTCAACATCCATAGTTGATATTAATGCTCACTACAGATGGTGGGAAACAAAAATAAGTACATATGTTTTTGTATGTGTATCTCAAAACTTATACACATAAGTCTATCTATCTTAGTGAGACATTGTGATATCTATTATACTCCCAAACTGACTCATTATGAATTGTAAGGGCTAAATATATTCCCTAAAGTGTTCTTTTCCTCTACTTGTTATTACCATATCTTACAAATTCCATATTTGAAACTTTAAAGGCATTGGTCTCAGATGTTTTCATTCACTCTGATACATAGAAGCAAAACAGAAACAAAAACACCTAATCATATCATATTATGTACATTTTGATGTTCATTTTGATGTTGAAGATATACCATTTCATACAAATTTGCTTCAGGTTTTTTAATTCTAGATGAATTCTATGGAAAGCCTCTGATATAATAAAATTTGGCTGAATTTTAAAATAAAGAAATAGAGATGGCCCTAGAGTTAGCATTTGATTGACACCGCATGTAAAGTGCAAAGCACACTCAAATAAAGGATTCTGGTGACCACCATGACCCTGTGGTGAATAATCTCAGCAGTTCTAGAGCATGTTCAAACACAGATCTTTCAGAAATAAAATCATCTGAGGATATTGCTAGAACAAATCATATACAGAAATTTACCACATTTCTTTTATTAAGCCTCTTATTCTTTGATGAAAATGCTGTTTTAAGTCTAAAACTAGGGCTGGAGAGATGGCTCACAGGTTAAGAGCACCGACTGCTCTTCCAGAGGTCCTGAGTTCAATTCTCAGCAACCACATGGTGGCTCACGACCATCTGTAATGAGATCTGGTGCCTCTTCTGTATACAAAATAAATCAATAAATCTTTTTTTAAAAGTCTAAAACTAATTGATGGGCTTGAAATAAATGCATCTTTAGAATTCCTTTGGTCTGGGTTATGAAACTGTCCATTTATGCTCTGTTAGGAGAATGCTTGCTTAGTGTATATACAGACTTAAGATTTGCCCCCAGTATCACATAAAACAGAGAAAGGGACATGCTTATAATCCCGAATAATGCTTAAATGGCTGCTTTCTTACTGTTCTTGATATAGGTGATACTCTCAAATTAGAAGCAGTACTTTGGGTAGCTTTAGGATACCATTAGTAGTCCTTGCTTCTCAGGTTTTATGCTCTTTCATAAGACTCTCCCAGAGATCAGGTATACCATCAATGGTGTGTTTTGCTAACAAAACTAATCCTAACAAGACTAATCTATAAAAGTAGCTAACATTTAATATGTATTTTTAAGGTAAAGGAAACTCATCATTTTCATTGAGAACATTAATTAATCCTTGGAAGATTCCTTAAGTGGAAAGGAACTTAGAACCCAGAAACTGAATTCTGAAGCCTCAGAGTAGAGATTGGATGGAAGATGTGGCTACTCAAAAGTATAGAAAGGCTCAATGCTTTTCCCTCCACATAAAGAGAACAGGAAGGAATTAAACAGCAAAAGGGCACAGAAAAAGCAAACAACAATAAAAATGAAACAACAATGAAATACAAGAATAAAAAATTTCATACATCAAAAAAGACATGACGGTAAAACACTAAGTGTGAAGGTGAAGTCTACAATGCAATCTGAAAACCTGAGAGAATTCTTTTTTTAATTCATTTTATATACCAAACACAGATCCCCCTCTCATCCTTCCTCCAGCTCCCTCCTAACCCATGCCTCATTCCCTCCTCTGAAAAAGCAAGACCTCCCATGGGGAGTCAGCAAAGCCTGCTACATTCAGTTGAGGCAGGTCCAAGCCCCTCCCCCTGCATCAAAGTGTCCCCCCATAGGTAATGGGCTCTAAAAAGCTAGATCATGCACCAGGGATGGATAGTGATCCTACTACCAGGGGCCCCTCTAACAGACCAAGCTACACAACTGTCTGGCTTATGCAGAGGACCTAGTCTAGTCCCATGCAAGCTCTGAAAGCTGCTAGTCTAAAGTTAATGAGTTCCCACTAGGTTTGGTTGTTTCTGTAGGTTTCTCCATCATTATCTTGATACCCCTTGCTCATAGAATCCGTCTTTCCTCTCTTCAACTGGGGTCCTGGAGCTCAGCCTGGTGCCTGGCCTGTGGATCCCTGTATCTTTAATTTCTTATTTGGTTTACGTGGTAGGAATATCCATTCCAATATAATATCTTTCCTCTGTATCAAAATACCTGTGGGGGAATGTCTGGAGGGGAATATGACAAGAATGCATTTAAGTTCTGGATCCACACAATCCACATGTGCTTCTCAAATTGTCTTTTTTACTAGAGCCAATTCCTTTTCAGCTTCAGCTGATAATTCTCTTGGACTATTTAATTCTTTGTCCCCTTGCAGAGTATTAGCCAAGTTTTGTAGTCTATTTTTGGGTATTCCCATGATACCCAACAAGTTGGAAATGCTTCCTAACAACTTTTGAAAATCATTAAGAGTCTTTAATCGATCTCTCCTCAGTTTTACCTTTTGGGGTCTAATTTTTTGTAATTCTATCTTATATCCTAAGTAATTAATAGAATCTCCTCTTTGTATTTTTTCAGGAGCAATTTGCAGTCCCCAGCGGTGCAAAACTGTTTTTTACTTCTTTAAACATGTTTTCTAATGTGTCTAACTTTGGATTAGCTAATAGGATATCATCCATATAGTGATAAATTATGGATTGTGGAAACTTTGCATGAATTATCTCCAATGATTTCTGCACAAAGTATTGGCATAAGGTAGGGCTGTTTAACATTTCCTGTGGGAGAACCTTCCATTGATATCTCTTGACTAGCTGAGAATTGTTATAATTAGGAACTGTGAAGTCAAATTTTTCTCTATCATTTTCTTGTAATGGTATGGTAAAGAAACAGTCTTTTAAGTCAATAACTATTATAGGCCATTATTTGGGTAGCAGAGAGGGCAAGGGCGTCCCAGTCTGTATGGAGCCCATTGGCTGAATTACTTTATTAATAGCTCTCAGATCTGTCAGCATTCTCCAATTACCAGACTTTTTTTTTTTAATAACAAATACAGGAGAATTCCAAGGGCTGGTAGATTCTTCAATGTGTTGAGCATCTAACTGCTCTTGAACCAGCTGTTCTAAAGCTTGTAGCTTCTCTTTTGTCAAAGGCCACTGTCCAACCCAGACAGGTTTATTAGTTAGCCATTTTAAAGGTAAGGCAGTTGGTACTTCTGAGAGTTTAACAGCAGTTGTGCTCTGTTTGTGTACAGCCTGAATGGTTGGTGACTGGTTTTTATAGCATGTTATGATATTATTCCTAGAAACATGCATTGGCCTGTATTCCTTGTCTGAGAGTGTAGGAATTTTAATCTGGGTATTCCACTGTTGTAACAGATCTCGGCCCCATAGATTTACTGCTACATTTGCTACATATGGCTTCAGCCTTCCTTTCTGTCCTTCTGGCCCTATGCATTCAACCCATCTCGAACTCTGTTTTATCTGAGATAGGGTACCAATTCCTAAAAGTTGGACATCTACCTCTTGAAGAGGCCAATTTGGATGCCACGATTTTGGTGTTATTATAGTTATGTCTGCACCTGTGTCTACCAGGCCCTCCAGAACCAAGCCATTAATTCGAATTTTAAGCTTTGGTCTTTGTTCATTTATGGAAGTCTGCCAAAATATTTGTTTTATTGTGTTTTTTGTAAACTGTGATTTATCTATCAGAGCTGTTTTATCATCCATTGCAGTATTGGTTTTTACATTAGGCATTGGTTTATTCAGTTGTCCTGGAGAGGAATGTCTTCCACAGTGGCTGGGAATGTTCTTACCACATTTGATTTGGGGGCCTGCAAGAGGCCCCCTGAGGTGTTTCCCGCCAGTAAAGGGTTGCCTCATATATCTATTTTTGATCTGCACTCACTGGTCTAATGTCAGCCTTTGCCACATCTTCTACATAATCCAGGAGGTGGTTGGGGTCTCCTGTTTAGGCTACTCCTAGAAGGAGTATTACTTCTAGGATTACCCCATGTACAGTTTTTACTTATATGACCTGGTGTACCACATTTGAAACATTTGGTGCCACGGGACCTTCTTTCTCCTCTGGGATTTGTCTCTCCTATCCAAGGCTCATTACTGTAGTTAAGAGATTCAACACCATTAGTATACTGAATCCATTCTTCCAAAGGAGCTGATCTGATCTTTAATGGTGTAAGTATTCTTTTGCATTCTGCATTAGCATTGTCAAATGCCAAGGACACAGTTAATAGTTTTCTTAATTCTTTATCTGATACAGCTTTTGTTATAGCTGTGTTCAGCCTTTGTAAATAATCAATGAAGGCTTCATGCGGTCCCTGAAATATCTTTGTGTATACCTCAGTTGCTTTTCCAGGTTCTGGAATTTTTTCCCAAGCATTTAGAGCTGCTATATGGCATAGGGATATTGTATGCTCATCATAAATGGCTTATTCCTGTCAGTGAAACATCCCTCACCACGTATTTGATTTTGGGAGATCTCAAAACCTCTGAGTTTACCTTGTTGTTCTAAATTTCTTGTCTCCTCTCTCAACTACCTTTTCCACTGTAACTGCTGGCTATATTCTAGAACAGCTAAAATAAACTGATACCAGTCATCTGTAATGATTCTATGTGAGATAGACTATGAATTTAACATCTGTTTTACATATGTGGGGTGTATCCCATATGTAACTACTGCTTCCTTTATATTTTTAAAGTCCCTTGTAGAAATTGGTTGTAATGTATATGTTGTATATGGCTCGGGGTATGTGTCATCAGCTGGCTTCTCATGGATAATAACAGGATAAGCCATTGTATGAGAGCCATTTGGAGATGTTACAACCTGTATGGTCTTGCCCTTCTGCTTATTAGTTCTCTTGTCATGTTTATTGAGAGTTTCCTCCAGGGCTTGTAAATGAGCACCTAGGGTCTGTTCCAGGGAGTCAACTTCCTCTCTTGTAAGGGATTCCAGATTTTTCATGGGATCATGGAAGTTTTTATGGTCTTCTGAAACACATGATTCCATGGACCTTACCTTATCAGGTAATGATAATTTTTCTTCCTTATATAGTGTCTGAGTAGCTACAACTTCACTCTGGAGAGTTAGTGTTCCATCCATTAAATACTCATATTTATTATTAATAAAAGCAATTTTGGTTACAAGCTTGTTTTGTAAATTCTGGTTAGCAGATTCCAGAGAGAGAATATTTTTTATGTAAGTCCTGGTCAGCAGATTCCAGATAAAGAAGCTTTTTCTGTAAGCCTTCATTGCTAACTTTTAAAGCCTGTAAATCCTGGATGGCAGATTCCAGAAAGAGAATCTTTTTCTGTAAGCCTTCATTGCTATCTTTTAAAGCCTGTATCATTCCCTATAATGACTCATCTTTGTTCTTATTATTAAACCAGTGTTTGAACACTGTGTGAATTATTACAATGAATGTCAAAATGGTACAGGCCAGATATGTCTTAGGGAGGTCGTATATTTCCAGGAAAATGTCATTCATCATACAGGCAAAAAGGTTTTTAAATTCTTGTGAGGTAATGTTGTCATCCATATTACAAGAATTACTCAAAATTTGTTAGTCAGTTTTAAGGTGTAAAATTATCAAGGACTTTTACTTGAAAGAAGCTTACCTTTCCGTTGTTTTGGGGGGTGCAGTAGCACTTTTCAGCCATCAGGAGGTGTGGGTATAACTCCAAAGCAGGGCCTGCTGGTGACCTTGAAGGCAGGAGCCAAAATGGCTGGGAGATGGCACTCAGGGAGGAGTGGGAATGCCTCACTCACAGTGGGTTTTCGCTGGTATAGGGGCTAAGCTAGGGAACTGAGACCGGACTAGCTGTTCCCTTTTTTGGGAATGGAACTGTGTAGGCATCCCCTGGTTAAATGGAACTTTGCAAGCAGAGTTAGGTACCCTCCAGCAGGGGAGGAGGTTGAGGGAGGGAGCCATCCAGGCCTTTGGAATTTGCCCCACGTGAGCGCCAGATATTGGTGAAATTATTAAGGCCACTCCTTGTAGTTAAAAAGGAGGTTTATTTTGTGGGGTAACTTACAAATGAAGGGATAGGTTGCAGGGTCTGGAAAAGGGATGGCGTAGTCTGGCGGTGTTCTCTGGAGAACTCTGCTCAGTCTACCTCTTGTGTCCAGCGTCCCTGAACCAAGAGAGCACGACCTTCCTCTCTCTCTTGGGTCTTCCACTTCGTTCTCTGCCCCGCCTTGTGGGCGTGACCATTACCGAAGCCTCACTGGGGGTTGGAACTTCCAGGCCAATGCTGGGATGGCTATCCACTACAAAAGACCCTAATAGTCAAAGTAATCCCAAGTAATCAGGAATGCTGAGGTATTGGAATATCTGGTTTGAAATCATGTTTTAGTCACACTAGCATACAACATTTTATTGTCACAAAAGTGCTCAAGAAGATGATGGAATAGATTTGGAAAAGGCCACACATCCTACAGCCACTGGAACTTGACAAAGATACCAAAAAATTCATTTTTTTTTTAACTTTAGAAACTCGTTTTTAGCTTTAAAAATGATGGAGAAAAAACTGGGTATACACATGTAGGTGAATGAAACTAAGCCCTTATCTATCACTTTATTCAAAACCTAGTGTAAGAAAAATCTAGAAGTTTGAAGGAACACAGGATAAATATATGGATAGGAAGGGATAATCTAAATGTAAATGACTGCAATAATGATTGGCAATTGCAATTACATTAAATTGAGAAAATTTGACTGGCAAAGGGAACTCAACCAATTGCAGAAAGAGACAACAGAATGGCACAAGATCTTTGAAAATGATTCACCAGGCAGAGAGAAGAACCCAAAACATTAAATGCCAAAAGAATAAATAATCCAATAAATGACCAGGAAGATGAACAGACACTTCAGATGAAGTGAAATGGCCAATAAAAATGAGATTGCTTTTATCTTTAGCCATCATAGAGGCACAAATAAAACCCACACTGAAACTCTCTTTCTCCTTTCTGCATTGCTAGCAAGAAAAAAATCCTACAAATGTTGTCCAAGGTACAAGGAATATGAGAAAAATCAGTACAGAGTTTTCTCCAAAATAAAAAAATATAGAGCCACCATATGGCCCAGCAACAACTCCTGGGTATACACCCAACAATGGAGGTCAGTTTCCATGGGAGACACCTGCATGGTTTCCATGGGAGACACCTGCACATTCATCTTTATCACTGCATCCTTCATAGCTGCAGCCTATGGAGTCTGCATTGGTGTCTGTCAATAGATGAATGGCTAAAGAAAACACTGTATATGCACAGTATGGCTACATTAGTCACAAAGAAGACTGAAGTTATTTTGTCTGTAGGAAAGTAGATACAAGTGGAGATCATCACAGGAAACAAAACTAATCATATCAGAACAGGTGGCTTCTCTAGGACCCAGGCTCTGGGACACAAGCCATTCCCTGAGAACTCCAACCAACTCTGCCCCAGTTGCAGGCCAACAGAGAGAAAACTCCTATGGGAAGCCCCCACACACAAAAAAATCCCCCAATGGACCCTGCAATCTACAAGTTCCATGCTCTGCCCTGCACCAATATCCATCTGTCTGTGACCCCAGTAACTTCCTGAGACTCAGAAACCAAACCTGCAGCCCTCATTGGACCAAGAGCTCTCATTGGACCTAGAGTAATATCCTGAGACAGAGAATCCACTAACCCTCATTGGACCAAGTATAGCTTTCTGAGATACAGAATCTGTCAGCTTTGACTGGACCAAGAGCTCTGATAAGACCAAGAGCAGCTCCGTGAGTCACAGAATCAGCTAGCTTGGAATGGGTCAAGACCAGATCCCTGAGATACAGAATCTTCCAGCTCCAATTAGACCAAGAGATAATATTGGACCCAGAGGGGGCCCCCTGAGACACAAGACAACAAACACAGAATGGACCAATAGTACTTGCTCAGATACAGGCACCTCTTGCACCTATTAGAGGAGGAGATAGGCAGACGTCAATACAAAAATACATACAACAACATAAAGAGCAATATAGCATCACCAGAAACTAGCCTTCCTACAATAGCAAGGCCTGAACATCATAATGTAAAAGAAGCAGAAGAAAGTGACCATAAAAATAGCTTCATGAAGATGCTAGAGGCCTTTAAAGAAAAATGAAAAATTCCCTTAAAGAAATTCAGGAAAAGGAAAAAAAATTGGAAGAGATCAATAAATCTCTTAACGAAAGCCAAGAAATATACACACAGTATAACAAAATTAACTTTAAGTTTGTATCAATAGACTAAAATCTATGGCAATATAAAACACTTTAAACAAGCTGTTTTTCTTTAAAAGTAAGTTCATTAATCTACCCTTTTATCCTATTATATCTATATCATATACCCTTTTTTCTTTAGAAAGAGATCATATTTATAATCAATCTAATTTAAATAATTTTTTTGTCCCATATCAGAGGTCTCTTTTGATTTGGGACATAAGAATCCTTAACCTTTTTTTTAGTAATATGTTTGGGTTTAGAGGAGTGAGCCAATTACATCTCTAAAGCCAGTTTGATATATTTGGGAATTAGGGCATAGTTTCTTTTACTACTTCCTGTTGGAGGGGGTCACTGTATTTTATGGGGACATAAAGAAAATTTTAGGATTATGGAGTAGTCTGTGATGGTAAAGCTCTGAGGCAGTTGTCTTGAAACCATTTTGGATGTTGGATCATCTGGGCCATGGTGTCATCAGATACCTTTTAGGTGGTCTTGGCTGATCAAATCTCATGTATCTTTATTATTATTATTATTATTATTATTATTATTATTATTATTATGTATTTTAATTTTACACATCAGCCATGGGTTCCCCTGTCCTCCCCCATCCCGCACCCACCTCCACCTTTCCCCCAGCCCTTCCCCTCCATTCCCATGTCCTCCAGGACCAAGAATCCCATATTTTTAAAAATTTAGACTTTCTGGACAGTGAGACATGTCTGCTCCTGGCAGCACTGATTTACTTCAGAGAGGAGTATGGGCATCAAAGACACTTCATATAGAGTTTATCTTCACTTTAACAAAAATAGCCATTTGGGCAAGACACTGTTCTTGCCTGGACTGCTTGATCAACTGGGCATGCAGAACCTATAGAAAGGTGACCACTGAACTTTGCTTGACAAAATGGTCCTTCAGGTTCCTGCTTCACAGAGGAAACTGCCAGACATTCTATAGGACACTAAAAAAAGTGACTAAGTGACTCTCACCCTGTGCACTGAAGACAGATGCCCCAACTTTACAAAGAAACATTAAGTGACTGTCCAGACTGCCAGCTGTCTCTATCTACCCTGCAAGACTCCCAAAAGTTAGTTGTGTCCTTCTCCCATTTCTCAGGATTCATCCAGCTCTGCCTAATGTTTGGTTCTGGATCTCGGTATCTGTTTCTATCAGTTGTTGGGTGAAACCTCTCTGATGACAATACTGTGAGAAGACATACCCTGAAGGGGGACAGCTTCATTCCATTGACTAGACCATTAATGAATGAAGAGCTAGCTGAGCACTTGAATGAATGCATACATCATATGACTCTGTTCTTCTGTCTGAGAAGATACCCAAGTGTTGAGACTCTGGGCAGGATGATGAAATTAAAGAGAAAACTACCAGAAATATATACATATGAAGTGTTGCTCTTGAATGTACGGGTACATGCCTATGCAGTATACACAGCCTGCCTCCATTCTCTTGATTGTGAATGAAAACTCCTGAAAAGAAGCTATTTCTGGCTGAGAACAAAAGACTCCTGCAAGGAGTTTCTATGACTGTGAGAACTGACTGGAATTTCAGTATTGTGGATGGGTTGGGGTTTTGTGGATTCAGAGCCTGGGTGCTTTGTCTTGGGCTGGTCTTGGCCTTCTGGGGCAGCCATTCCTTGCCTCACTGTGGGTCTGGGTTGGCACTTCATGATGATAGGTGGAACACCTTGGATGGTTTTGGCTTGGCAGACCATCAGCTTCCACCAATCCATGAGCTAAGAAGGTCATCAGATAGCATCTTGGACCTATAAAACAGCTCTGTGGTATACCCACCAATTTAACTTAAAGTTGCTTTGATTTGTGACATCCTTTCTTCTGTGAAATATAAAAATCCTGTGAAACTGCTTTAATGTTGGAACATGGGAAAAAAGATAGCTAAGAAAACCATGAAAAAGCAATGAAATATGTGAAAGAAACAGTTCAAGACCTGAAAATGAAATAAAAACAATGAAGAAGACACAAACAGAGGAAATGCTGGAAATAGAAAATCTGAGAAAATGGACAGGAAACACAGATGCAAGCATAACCAACAGAATACAAGAGATAGAAGAGAGAATCTCTGGTGTAGAGGATACAACAGAGGAAATAGATTTGTCAGTCAAAGAAAATACCAAAGCCAAAAATGTCATAACACAAAATGTCCAGGAAATCTGGGACACCATGAAAAGATAAAAACCTAAGAATAATAGGAATAAAAGAAGGAGAAGAATACCAACTCAAAGCCACAGAAAATATATTTAACAAGATCATAGAAAAAAAAAACTTTCTCAACTTAAAGAAAAAAAATACCTATGAAGATACAAGAAGCCTACAGAACACCAAACAGACTAGACCCCTCCAAAAAGTCCCCTTGCCACATAACAATTAATCAACTAAACATACAGAATAAAGAAAGAATATTAAGAGCAGCAAAGGAAAAAGGCCAAGTGACTTATAAAGGCATACCAATCAGAATAACACCTGAATTCTCTATGGAGACTTTGAAAGTCAGAATGACCTGGACAGATGTAATGCAGACACTAAGAGATCATGGATGCCAGCCTAGACTGATATACCCAGCAAAACTTTCAATCATCTTTGATGGAGTGAACAAGACATTCAAAGGTAAAAGCATATTTAAACAATACCTATCCATAAAGTCAGCCCTACAGAAATCACTAGAAGGAAAGTTTCAACCTAAGGAAGTCAGATACACCCGAGAAAACACAGAGAATAGATAACCACACAGTAGTAAATCCTGAAGAAGAGTAATACACACATTACCACCAAAAGATAACAGGAGTTAACAATCACTGGTCATTAATATACCTTAATATCAATGGACTTAATTCATCTATAAAAAGACATTGGCTAACAGAATGGATATGAAAGCAGGACCCATCTTTCTGCTGCATACAAGAAACAGACCTCAACTTCAAATATAGATACTACCTCAGAGTAAAAGGCTGGGAAATGTCTTTCCAATCAAATGGTCTTAGGAAGCAAGCTTGTGTAGCCATCCTAATGTCTAGGAAAATAGACTTTAAACTAAAATCAATCAAAAGAGATCATGAAGGGCATTATATACTCATCACAGGAAAGATCCACCAAGATTAAGTTTCAATTCTGAACATTTATGCCCCAAACACAAGGGCACCCACATATATAAAGGAAACATTACTAAAACTTAAATCACACATCAAACCCTACACATTAATAATGGGAGACTTTAATAGCCCACTCTCACCACTGGACAGATCTGCTAGACTAAAACTTGCTAGAAAAATAAGGGACTTAACTAATGATATGCCTCAAATGGACTTAATTGGTAACTACAGAACATTCGACCCTAACAAAAAAGAATATACCTTCTTCTCAGCACCCCATGAAACCTTCTCTATAACTGACCACATAATCAGTCACAAAGCAAATCTCAACAGATAAAATCTCAACAGATGCAATAATCTCCTATTTTCTATCAGACAATCACTGTTTAAAGTTAGATTTCTTGCCAGGTCTGTGAAGAATTGTGTGGGCAATTTGATGGGGATTGCATTGAATCTGTAGATTGCTTTTGGTAAGATTGCCATTTTTACTATGTTAATCCTGCCTATCCATAAGTATGGGAGGTCTTTCCATTTTCTGACATCTTCAATTTCCTTTTTCAGGGACTTAAAGTTTTTGTCATATAGGTCCTTCACATTCTTAGCTAGAGTAACCCCAAGGTATTTTATATCATTTGTGGCTATTGTAAAGGGTGATGTATCTCTGATTTCCTTCTCAACCTATTTGTCAATTGTATATAGGAGGGCTACTGATTTTTTTGAGTTGATCTTGTATCCTGCTATGTTGCTGAAGGTGTTTATAAGATGTATCAATTCCTTGGTTGAATTTTTGGGGTCACTCATGTATACTATCATGTCATCTGCAAATAGGGAAAGCTTTACTTCTTCCTTTCCAATTTGTATCCCCTTAATCTACTTATGTTGTCTTATTGCTCTGGCTAGAACTTCAAGTACTATATTGAATAAGTGTGCCTTGTTCCTGATTTTAGTGGTATTGCTTTGAGTTTCTCTCCATTTAATTTGATAATATTCAACTTCATATGGAAAAACAAAAAACCCAGAATATCCAAAAGTATCCTGTACAATAAAACAACCGCTGGAGGCATCACAATCCCCAACCTCAAGCTTTACTATAGAACTACTGTAACAAAAACAGCTTGGTACTGGCATAAAAACCAACAAGTGGTCCAATGGAATTGAATTGAAGATCCTGATATTAACCTGCATACCTATGAACATATAATTTTTGACAAAGAAGCCAAAAATGTACAATGGAAAAAAGAAAGCATCTTCAACAAATGGTGCTAGCATAACTGAATGTCAACATGTAGAAGGAGGCAAATAGATCAATAACTGTCATTGTGCACAAAACTTAAGTCCAAGTGGATCAAAGACCTCAACATAAATCCAGTAACCCTGAACCTGATAGAAGAGAATGAATCCACAATGATACATCCTCTGTAGACTGCTGGCAATGGTCAAGAGAAAACCTGATCTGACCTAGTCTGGTGATCAGATGGCCAAACACCCTAATGGTCATGATGGAACTCTCATCCAATACCTGATGGAAGTGGATGCAGAGATCCTTGGCCAGGCCCCAGGTGGAGCTCCAGGAGTCCAATTGTCGAGAAAGAGGAGGGACTGTGAGAGTGTGAATTGTTGAGACCAAGATTGGAAAAGCACATGGACAAATAGCCAAATAAATGGAAGCACATGAATTATGAACCAAAGACTGTGGAGCCCCCAGCTAGATCAGGCCCTCTGGATATGTGAGACAATTGAATAGCTTGATCTGTTTCGGAGGCACCCAGGCTGGGGGACTAGGACCTATCATTAGTGTATGAGCTGGCTGTTGGAACCTTGGGCTTGCACAGGGACACTTTGCTCAGCCTGGAAGGAGGGGACTGGACTTGCCTGTACTAAATCCAGCAGTTATAAATGAATCCCCAGGGGAGTCTTGGCCCTGGAGGAGATGGGAATGGAGGGGAGGGGCTGGGGATAAGGTTTGGGTGGGGGCAGGAGAGGTTAGAACAGGGGAACCCATGGCTGATGTGAAAAATTAAAACACAAATATAATAAATTAAAATAGGAGAAAAATAAAGTTAGATTTCAACAACAAAAATGACAGAAAGGCTACAATCTCATGGAATAACACTCTACTTAATCACCAATGGGTCAAAGAAGAAAGAAAGAAAGAAATTAAAGACTTCCTAGAGTTGAATGAAAATAAATGTACTACATATTCAAACTTTTGAGATGCTATGAGAGCAGTACTATAAACTTGTACAGCCACTCTGTAAATCAGTATAGCAGTTTCTCAGAAAATTGGAATATGTCTTCCTCAAGACACAGCTATACCTTTCTTGGCCATATTCCAAAGGAATGCTCAATCTTACCACAAAGACACATGCTAAACTATGTTTATAGCAGCATTATTCATAATAACATGAACCTGGAAACCTAGATGCCCCTCAACTGAAAAATGGATGAAGATAATGTGGCACATATATACAATGGAGTACTATTCAGCAGTAAAAAACAAGGATAACATGAGATTTGCAGGCAAATGGATGGAACTAGAAAATTTCATCCTGAGTGAGGTAACCCAGACTCAGAAGGACAAACATAATATATACTCACTCATAAGTGGATACTAGATATAAGGCAAAGGATAACCAGACTACAACCCATAGCTCCAGGGAAGCTAGCTAACAAGGAGGGAACCTAAGAGAGACATATAGATAGCCCAGCAAAGGAGAAATAGATGAGATCTACATGAGCAAACTAAGAATGGGGGTGGGCAAAGGAGGGCCAAGAATGTGGGATGAGAACATAAGGAAATGGAAGGGTTGAGCTGGAACAGGGACTGAGTGGGAGAGCAAGGAAAGAATTACCATGATAAATGAGGCCACCATGGGAATAGGGAGAAGCAGAGTGCTAGGGAGTTTCCCATTAAAGCACAAAGATGACCCCACCATAGACTACTGGCAGTGGTCGAGAGAGTGCCTGAGCTGACTTACTCTGGTGATTGGATGGCTGGATACCCTAACTGTCATCATAGAACCCTCATCCAGTTACTGATGGAAGCAGATGCAGAGATCCACAGCTGGGTCCCAGGCAGAGCTCCAGGAGTTCAATCGATGAGAGAGAAGAGGGATTCTATGAGCAAGAGATATTGAGACCAAGATTGGAAATAGTACAGTGACAACTAGCCAAATTAGTGAAAACACATGAACTGTGGACCAATAGCTGAGGAACCCCCATGGTACTAGATATCCCTCTGGATAAGCAAGACAGTTGTTTAGCTACAGCTGTTTTAGGGGGCCCCCAGGCAGTAGGATTGGGACCTTTCCCTAGTGCATGAACTAGCTTTAATGAGCCTTGTGCCTATGGTGAGACTCTTTGTGCAGTCTTGGTGCAGGGAGGAGAGGCTTAGACATGTTTCAGCTGAATGTACCAGGCTCTGCTGACTCCACATGAGAGACATTGCCTTAGAGGAGGTGGTAATGGGGTGTGTGTGTTCAGGGGGAAGGCTGGGAGGAGGGAGGAGGGAAGACAGGGGAATCTGGTTGGTACATAAAATGAATAGAAAATCTCTTCATTAAAAAAAGAAAGAAAATTTTAAAAAAAGAACAGAAGGCTATGGGACGTTTAGAAAGAGTTTTAAAAATTAAATTAAAATAAAATACAGATTTGTGTAAATGTATAAGGTGCAAAGGGGACAGGGAAAGAGAGAGAATGTGGCATATTTGTATTAGGTAAAGGAGTAACAAGAATAAACCTCTGTTTGTAAACAAACTCTGAATGGAAACTTCAACTAATCAAATATTAACATTCAGTTTTTCATATATCCAAATATTACCTGGTATTGCACAAAATAAGGGCATCTCTGCACATAGCAAACTAAACTGGTCTCTCTGGTTGTTCAAAAAGAAATTAAGTGGTCTGCTATCACAAGAATCTGTAAGATTAAGTAAGCTATTTGCACTGTGGAGTTCTGTTTATTTTCACTGGTCATTATATAAATTGGTTTTCAGAGTTTCCTTACGGATTAAACATGGTTATACACGTAAGAGATTCAGAGCTTAGTGATACACAAGACAGTAGTTCCTTGCCTTAGATGCTGTGAGACTGCTGCTATACTTCACATTTTATGTCCTTCACTTGCTTAATTTGCTTCTCATTGATGTGATTAAATACTGAGCAAAAGCAACTCAGGGAAGAAAGGGTGTATTTTATCTTAGAGCTTAGCCTGTCATCTAGGGAAGCCAAGAACTCAAGAGAGGAGGCAAACACCACTGAGAAATGCTGTTTACTGGCTTGCTTTTCCTCTCATACTGAGCGAGGTATCTTATACAACCAAGGAATATCTGCTTAGGGTGGTGCCACACACAGTGGGGTTGGCCTCTCACAACTATCATCAGTAAAGACAATGACCTACAAACATGCCCATGGGCCAATATCGCATGGTACTGTACAAAGATACCAGCACAGCTGTGCACAGCAAATTAAAGGAGACTTTTTGGTTGTTCAAATGGCCCACAGACATGCCAAAGTTATGCAGACACACTGAAGACCGCTTCTCTCTCTCTCTCTCTCTCTCTCTCTCTCTCTCTCTCTCTCTCTCTCTCTGTCTCTCTGCCACACACACACACACACACACACACACACACACATTCGTAGTGTAGTATTACTAATTCTGTTGTCTTTATTGGGAAATCCTTTGATAATGACTTATTCTTAGTTGAAGTGGTTTTATATTATCCAAAAAAGCAAAGTACACCTGAAGTGTGGAAGGGCTTTACTTAGGAATAAGTAGGCCCATTGAAAAAATACAGAGGAGGATGTTGAAAATGCCAGACTAACAGGGGAAGAGGCAGGGAGAAATGGTCAGTGCAGCTGACCTGTGCCCTGTTCACTTTGGGGCTGTTTCCTTTCTCTAGCCATGGGTTTAAGGTATTTGTGTCACTATGAGTGATTATTAGAGAACATTGTGTTCTCTGAAGCTGAGCAGAAGTGAAGCTTCACTTCTTTCTGGGAAAGCAGAGCTCAAATTTTGATAAATGTTACTGGAACACTGTGTAAGAATGAAGAGACAAAGAGGAGGTGAGAAACTGAATATTCAACTCAGAGCTTTTTCAGCTGATACGTTAAAACTTTAGAGATGGATGTGCCTTTTTCCTTCCAAAACTGCAGTAAGTGAAGCTCAGGAACGTTAGCTATTTGTATAAGATTAAACTGATTTCAAAGCTGAGACTCAAAAGCTGTGTCTCCCATCTCTATGTCTACAGATCATTTCATTAAGTGTTCATAAAAATCATAGTTTAGAAAAAAAATACATTGCTTTGAGGTCAAAACTGTTACAGGAATAAAAACGAAGCATATTTTATATATAAGTATTATTTTGTGGTTTTTATTTTTAAATTATTGCCTCTGAAAAGTCATTAATATTGAGAACTAGTCCTTATTTAATCTTTTGAGAAATATTGGCCATCCTGACAAGAAAAGATTACATTAGAAGCTTCTCTGTCAAAAGGGTTTTCATTAAGTATCTTTTGTGATAATGTGTAATGCTATATTTATGAAATGTTTAAATATACAGAATAATGAACTAAACACATGTGGAGTACAAATTTTATGTGTGTGTATGAATATTGTATAAATTAACAAATGAAGAATATGAGGTGTACAAATCTGGTACACATTGTAATAATTGAACATTGCAAACCACTGTTATGGACTGCTTCCATCTTCATTAGAAGCAGCTGTGACTACTCACAAGTGAGCCAACCTGATGGCATTCCCTCGGAGAAGGAAGAGGTGGTTAGGGACATTAAGCCCTCCACTGGGATTTTAGCCTCTCCCTACCATGCTTCCTGCCACTTGTACACAATTCTTCCTCAGCTGCACAAGATCATAATGATTTGGGATCTGTCAGTTTATATAACCCGTGGAAGATGACTGGAGGGGGAGTACTGTCTATAAATCTATCAGGAAGTTGAAATCCATGCTGGGTCAAGACTTTGCAATGGTACAACCGTTTGGGGTAACAAACTTTGGTGAGTACCACCTTCACTGATGCAATAGAAGGAAGTTCAATAAATTCATTGTTAGACTTTGTAAGACCTGGGTGGAATCATCCCCTGGGTCCCATCATTGGAAGACAGCTCTTTTCATGGTCAGTAAACATCTACTCCTTGTCTCGGGAAAAGTTTATTTAACCACAACTCTTTTTTTGTTTGTTCGGTTTTTGTTTTTTGTTTTTGTTTTTTTTTTTTTTTTTTCGAGACAGGGTTTCTCTGTGTAGCTTTGTTCCTTTCCTGGAACTCACAGGCTGGCCTTGAACTCACAGAGATTCACCTGGCTCTGCCTCCCGAATGCTGGGATTAAAGGCGTGTACCACCACTGCCTGACCTAACCACAACTCTTGACTCTATAAAGTAAGTACTGTTCTTCAGGTGTGCTCCTGATATTATCCGCCATTGTTTCCCCTTCAAGAAGGAATTGCTGCTCTGAATTAACTGATTGAAATAGAAGAGTGTGGTACAGGAGCATCAGCAGGACTAAGAGGATGCATGTTCATGGAGACAGGCAGTGCTCAGTTCCAGGTAGAAGACACATTAAAGGTACTTCCCGTATTTACAAGTGTTTTATTTAGTTTCAGATAGTCTGAGTCAATGCTTTTATTTCTTTCAAATTTTCGAATAATTTTACTTTGAAACAAGCACACTGTATGTTCATAAAAGGTGATGGTAAGAACTGAGACAGTATAAAAATTCATTCATCCAGGACTGATTTTTGTTTTTACTGAAAAACAATAGAAATTTGAAACACAAATATGGATTAATATGTATTTAAAATCCCCCTTTCTCTCTTTGTGTACATGATACTCTACTAATTAAATCCCATTTCTACTAACACTTCATGGTGACACACTCAATATCCTCATTGCCTCGGGGAGCCATATACTATTACAAAGATGCAAATGAGGAAGGTTGGTCTACTGAGGTTTTCACTGGGATTTGAAGTTTTTAACCTCAGTTTTTCTAAAAAATGAATGAAGATATTCTAGATTTTGATTGACAGCTTTGAAACAGAAATATTAGGCAATTACTAAGCTTGCATCCCTTTAAAATATCTTCTTGGATATAAATATGTGCTTTATAAACAAGGGAGCATAGTGATGAGGGCAGAGGGCACCTTCTGCAGTGGGAACTTGTTTGGAGGTAAATCTTAGATAATGTGAGGAACCCAGTTTAGACTTCCAAAACTGAAGATCAGCAACTTATTTAAGAAGGAAAAATAACTAACCCACTTTTTTTACTTTATTTAATAATATATATATATATATATATATATAAAATCACAGTCTCCTTATTTATTACTACATGCAGTATACAAGGCAAACACATTCAGGTTAGCCCCACTATGTCCCATGTGTCCTTGCAGTTCCATTTAAAACAACTATAATTTCCCTAGCTCTTTCGACTTTACTGAATAATGGGTTCATTTCAAACATGTAACACTCTTATCATTCCTAGATTTTTGTGTCCAACACAAAAGATGTGGCCAAGAGAAAAAACATACTGAAGTGCTTATAAGAGGAATTATGGAATTATACTAACTGGTCCTTCGACTAAGAGGTCAGTAAATGATTGGGGCACACACAATAAATAAACAAACAAACAAATAAATAAATAATCAATCCAGGTGATTGTGAGGAGCAATTCCATGACATACACCCAGTCTAACAGAGTCAGGCAGTGCAAGGCTCACATATAAAGCCTGCTGCAAGTCAGTTTAGTGCAGTGTGTTCTACAAGACTGTGTGTGTGTGTGTGTGTGTGTGTGTGTGTGTGTGTGTGTGTGTGTGTGTGTGTGTGTGTGTGTGTGTGTGTGTGTGTGTCTGTGTGTGTGTGTTTGAGACTCCACAGGCCAGAAGAACCTCTAAAGATGATCACAGTTCTGAAATGGTCCTAAAGATATCACTGCTTAGAATTATTTCTCCAGGTAACAAATGTCACTTTTTAAGATATAAAATTTGAAGTGGCTAACTGCTACTAGAACAACATTCACCAAACACATTCAAAATATCATGTTACCATGAGCAAAATAATAAGATTCAAATATTAATAGTGCATTACAATTCTACCACATTATTGTTTTTACCCTTATAGCACTAATTCATAAGTAGATATCACTATTGCAATGTTATAGCGAAATACATACAACTGGTATTTTTACTTCCTGTAACTGACTTCATATTACCCAACTTTTATATCAGAGTCACATGCCCTGTGTCAAATTCAGGAATGCCTTCTGATTTATATCCAGCCAGTCTCCCATGCTCCCTTGCTTTTCCAACTTCTATATATGCTCTCCTTTGGCCATTATCATCTTATATTTGTAATGATATCATTTTCTGAAAATCTTAATTTGAATTGCTCATTATAGATTTTTCACTCTAGAATGCAAGTTCTTAGAGGACAGAGGGGATGTTTGCTAGATGTAGTACTGCCCAGCCAGAGAATAAAGCACTGTGATAGACAAGAGGTCCCAGTGAATGAACGAATAAATGGCTTCATTGTTAATCTGTTGATAGATGAGAATTCAGAGACTCCAGAATTAATTAGATTGCACATTCATGTTGATTCTGCCATATTTCATACATAGCTTCCTACATCACAATCACCGACCTCTTCTCACACAGCACCAAACTCTCCAGTTATTGAGAATTCTTGTCTGATCAGATCAAACCCACCCAGCACTCCAGGTCAGAGGGGACTGAGAGTAACCTTCTACCTTCCGCATCCAATCCCATCCCCAGGTGGATCTGACTCACAGCAGGAGAGGTCTGGCCTCAGTAGATCCACTAGTCTATCCCATACACCCACCAACAAGAAAACACTAGTCTCACCTCTGACCTGCAACATTTCTGAGCACCTATATTTGGTCTATGGTCCTGTTTCAGTTACATTTTTTGGTGTGCATCACTGTCCTGTATCTGAAGTAACCACTAAATAACTGCAGGTGAATACATGGAGGCAATGCTTATTCTCTTTGCTAAAACTCATATTTTCTTCTGATTTATCTAGTAATACAAGAAATACACACACACACACACACACACACACACACACACACACACACACACACACCCTTTGTCAACATGAGAGACAAGAAATTTGTGATGTTTTTCCTTTTAAACAGGAAGACTCAAGGACACCTCTCCACATAAAAAGTCAAGCAGAGATATCAGAAGCTCCCTTTTCTGTCCACATCCCTGATTCTGCATCACAGTAAGCAACCATGAGCCCTTCTTTCTGCCCTGGCTTCCTCAACTTAGCAAAACTCCTGTTAAAGCTTACTGTTTTTCTCTTTTTGACAGATGACTCTTATTGAGAGCAAAACAGAGCCAACATTGTTTTTCCACAGCTAAATTTTCCACACTGGGGAGCTTGTATCAAATACTTTAACCAGATCGCACTTTGTCTCATGTCCAAAATTCTTCCAAAGCCCAAACTCAATGAAAGCTTGTAATCTGTCTATGGAGACCAAAAACATACTGATAAATTGTGTTATACACACACTCGCAATAGTGAGCAGAAATTTCATCCAGTATAAATGACATTTTCATAATGTCTATCAAGCAATGCCTTGAAATTGTAAAAGCAGTTTAAATGATAGTGTTTGCTTTCTCCCTGCCTGAGCACTGCCCTCAGTAGCAATTGAAGTCAAAGTATTAAGAAGCCAATCACAGCCACTGTGTAGAGTCTTTGATGAAGGAGCAGATCTATTCCACTTGTTTTGGCAGGTTGGAAGAAAGTCGCAGTCTCTACTGTGTGTGCCAGAGGTTATATATCTAAAGGGAAGAAAATCCAGACAATTTTAAGCATTTATCTTTTCAACTGGCCATTCTAATCTTAGTCCTTACCCTTAATAATAACATATTTTCCATAAAAATATACTGTTTCAAAAAAAAGTGAAAACAAATTTGAGTGTGAAGTCAACGTTGTGTGTGAATGGTGCTAACAGGGTAGAAACCAAATTAAAGATCACAGCTACAGAGAATGTCTGCAGATGTTAGAAGAAACAATTTAGTCAGTGGACGCAGTCATTATATGCTAGTACTGCAGACAGTAGACTTCATGCTCAGGATTAAACCCCACTCTACTTTTGGGGGGAAAATCAAGGATTCAGAAGTATAATAATAATTAAATAGTAGGAATAGGAATGTATTTACATTTCACTCTATTTGTGCACTGAAATATCTAACCCAATTCCTCCCTCCAGCTCCACAGATGACAAACCTGAACAGACACATATGACAAGTTTAAGGACAAAGGGGAAGGATGCAGACGTCAGCACTGAAACCTGCTTTTCTCATGATGCAAGTTGTTAATACAGATTGAAAGGACTGATGCAAGAAGGAAAAAAAAAACAGGCTGTGGTGGTGCACGCCTTTAATCTTAGCACTAGGGACACAGAGCCAGGCGGATCTCTGTGAGTTCAAGGCCAGCCTGCTCTACAGAGCGAGATCCAGGACAGACACCAAAACCACACAGAGAAATCCTGTCTAACCAAAAAAAAAAATTGATGCTTCTCTGAATTAAATTTAAATGGAGAACATCATTATGAAATAAGTAATAAGTAGTACAAGAGAGAGGTTTTTAATTTAAACAGTAGTCTGAGTATAAATCCATCTTTCTGAACTTCAGTTTCTCTCTAACTGGAAAATACTTGAGTCCCTTTACTTCAGAGAAGATCACACATAACTTCCTTTCTTCCAACATTGTAGCATTTGTTGGCTTTCTGAACTGTTACATGCCTGTCTTTTTTGCAATAAACCAGGATTTGAGAAAAAAAAATTGACAATTTGGACATTTTAGTCTGTGAAAGGGTCCAGTGTCGAGAAGAGTCTTGTATATGGACCTGTTTAAACAGTGTAAAATATATGCTATAAGAGCATGCTAATCAGTCTGTGCTCTAGACAAACCCAAGTGCTCTCTATAATTACGGTAAATTAATCTTGGATATGCACACAAAACAGTTGGTAATACAAATC
>NW_023413386.1:0-13674 GCF_903995425.1 Onychomys torridus
CAAGGATAAATAAGTTACCTTCTTATACTGGACACTTTTATGGCAATTTGACACTAGATAGAGTTACCTGAAAGGAAGGAACTTCAATTGAGACCCAGCTGTAGGGCATTTTCTTAATTAGTGATTGATGGGGGAGGGCTCTGCCCATTCATTGTGGGTGGTGCCATCCCTGGGCTGGTGATCCTGGATTCTTCAAGAAAGCAAAAAGAGGGCTGGAGAGATGGCTCAGCCGTTAAAGGCTAGGCTCACAACAAAAATATAAGAAAGCAAAAAGAGCAAGCCATGGGTTGCAAACTAGTAAGCAGCACTCTCATGGCCTCTGCATCAGCTCCTGCCTCCAGGTTCCTGCCCTGCTTGAGTTCCTGTTCTGGCTTCCTCCAATGATGGATTATAACATGGAAGTATAAGCCAAATAAGCCCTTCCCTCCTCAACTTTTGGTCATGGTGTTTCATTGCAGCAACAGAAACCCAAACTAAGGCACTTGTCATGTGGATTTTCAAGCAAATATCTGGAGATGCCTATACAGTTTTTCAGAAGCTGAGGCCTCCTGTCAAGGATCATTTGAATGGCCATCTTGGAGGAAGGCCCTTTAGCCTCTGGATTATAGCAGCCCTGGCTGATATCTTGTCTCTAACCTTCTGAAACAAACACCCAGTAAAGCTGCTCCTGAAATACTGACTCACAAAAACTGTGACAAAAACTAAGTGTTAGTTAAAGATAAGAAAAAAATATTGACCAGATGAAAGGAGCCTGGTACATAGTAAAGCCTGTAAGGGCACAAAGTAGCATGTGAAATTAGAGAAAGTCAGTAGGAAGAGAAAGACAAGAAACGCTGGGGCCAGGTCATTCAGGGTCTTACGAGCCAAAACTAAGTGTTGACTCTCCCCTAAGAACAACAGCAACCACTGAGGTCACATCAGAGAGTTGTGTGGGTTATCAGAAGCAGGACTGCATGCAGGAAAGCAACCAACGGAGTGATGAAAGTCAGAATAAAAAGATCCAAGTCACCGGGTGGTGGTGGAGCACGCCTTTAACCTCAACACTCAGGAGGCAGAGGCAGGTGGATCTCTGTGAGTCTGAGGCCAGATCCAGGACAACCAGGGCTACACAGAGAAACTCTATTACAAGAAACAAACAAACAAAGATCTCAGTCATGAGCCAGGCATGGTGACTTATATGTGTATGCCTAACACTCCAAAGATGTCTGTAGAGACACTATCTCAAAAAATCAAACAAACAAGTGGATACAATTAGTTTTGAAATAGAACTTACAGAAACAGCTGTCAGGGAGAAAGAGTACAGGAAGAATCGACAACGATGACAAGGTCCCTCGCTTGGACAAACAGATGGCTAGTTGTAGGTACCCGCCACAAACAGAGAAGACAAGAGGATGTGGGATAAACAGAGTATGTTACATAATGGATCTTACTTATTTATGGCTTTTAGAAACAAGTAGCTAGCCTACACTACTCTCAAACTTGTGAACCTCTTTCCTGAGTTACCACTCAGAATTACAGGTATGCCCTGCCACATCCAATTATGTATTAGATGTCTGGATCATTTGAGTTGAAGTTTCTGAAAGCTTATGCTCCATAACTGAAAGGAAAGATGCAGACTAAAGACAGACATGGGGAAACCATTCCCAGCACGTGGAGCTCCCGTTTGAAGTCTTAACAATGAATGAGATCTCTGCAAATGAGAATGTCCTGGGGCTAGAGAATAGGTATGTCTTTGGAGAATATCAATCCTGGAGAAACAAGCAAAACTTCACTTAAGAGATGTGAAGAAAATTAGAAAACCAGGGTTGGAGAAACGGCTTAGCAGTAAGAGTGTACATTGCTCTTGCAAATGACCCGAGATCAGGTCTTAGCAACTATTTCAGGTAGCCCATAGTCACCTGTAACTCCAGCTCCCGTGGGCTCTGACATCTCCAGCCTCCACAGACACCTGTACCTATGTGCATATACCCTTTCACATACACATAACAAAAAAATAATAAAAATTAACATTAAAAAACTAGGAGACTTAGAGAATGGGTTCATTCAAACGATGAATGTAGGGGCTGGAGAGATGGCTCAAAGGTTAAGAGCACTGGCTGTTCTTCCAGGGATCCTGAGTTCAATTCTCAGCACCCACATGGTGCTCACAACCATCTATAATGAGATCTGATGCCTTCTGGCCTGCAGACATACATGCAGGCAGATCACTGCTGTATACATAATGAATAAATAAATCTTTAAAAAAAAAAACAAGCCAGGCAGTGGTGGTGCACGCCTGTAATCCCAGCACTCAGGGAGGCAGAGGGCAGGTGGATCTCTGTGAGTTCGAGGCCAGCCTGGTCTACAGAGCGAGTTCCAGGACAGCCTCCAAAGCTACAGAGAAACCCTGTCTCAAAAATTAAAAAGAGAAAAGAAAAACAAAAGATGAACGTAGTAAATGATGCTGAGGATTCAACTAAGAACTAAGACATGCCCTTTAAATACAGCAACAGGGACGTGGCCCAAGACCTTGGCAAGCATGCCAGTCTTTGGGATGTTCACTTGGAGCTGACAGGGCCATCTAGTAGAAACCCAGTCACTGGTATCGCCCCCACACACACTCTGATCTCTTTCTGAGAAGGTGTTCCTCACTGAATTAGCAGAATGGCCCAAAGCTTCCCTTAAGTGTATCAGAGAACTCTTGTATTCAGCCCAGAGCCAACACATCCTGGAAAACATTAAGAGTCTACCCCCAAGGCTAAGGAAGCAAAACAGGCATCAGCAACATCTTTTAAGTACAACTAACTCCGCCCAATGTCCTTCTAGACTAGAAGAAACAAATCCTTTTCAGGGAAACATGGGAGGACTTATTTCTAGGGCTTTCCCCAGCACAGGCACATGCCATCCAAAAGGGCCTTTCTCTGAACTGCAGAGCCTGAAGTCCAGTTTGAAACCAGCTGCACTCACTTCACTTCCTATGTCTCCATGTCCTCATCTGTCAAAATAAGGGAAAATGTAAGTCACCACGAAGGGTGCATGAAGCCCATACCGATTGCCCTTGGTGCTCAGCACATGGGAAGATAGGGGAATGCCTTTGTTCTTCCTAGACAATATTATACTATCAACATTATGATATAGTTATCACCAGAAATCTTTCTGTTTTCCCTGCAACATGTGAGCCCGCAGGTCCCTTCCCTCGGCCTCTCCATCACCACCTTCATACACTCTGCTATTGACAACTATTCTTACTGCACACACAAGATCTAGTAGACTTTCCGGCATAATAATCATGCTTTGGGATGAGTTAGTAAAGATCCCAGGGTATCTACCAAACGTATTTGTCAGAGAGAAAAAAACGTTGCTCTCAGGAATGGGAAATAGCACTTGTGGGGAGGCAGAAAAAGCAGGTGAGTAGGAAGTAGAAAAGTTGAAGTTTGCACAGTATTCTTTCTGTCTAAAGGCCTGAGATCCATTCTGAAACCGCTTGATAGTAAGCCCAGTAACAGAGCAGCCTGACCGCAAAGCAGGGGGAAAAGATAACAGTCCTGTGGGTTGCTGGCTGTTTTATCCTCTCAGGGGAACTCTCTTTATAGGCACGAGAAGAGGGCAGTTTTCAAAAAATGCAGATCTCTTGCAAACGCCACAGACCACCTTCCTATCATTCCATCAGTCTAGGACTAGAGGTGGTGAAGGTTCTGGGGACTGATGACAATTTGGGAACACCAAAAACAAAACACCAAAAACGGACATAATCCAGCAAAACCCAATAAATTACAAGACATTTCAAACCCAGCAGGAGACAAAACACAGACACCCCCCACCACCACCACCAAAGAGGAAGTAAGGCAGTCACCCTAGCCAAACAATGAAGTCAACACTTTGAAAAGGAGGGGGAAAAATCCTGCACAAAAGGGCAACCTAAATACCTTAAACAACAGAGAGAGCTTAGACCACAAAGTCTGTGGCTACCAGTCTCTGACATCTAACTGGCCCTGGGACTCAGATTTGTAAGCTACCAGCTTCAGGGATGAGCAAAGAGAAATTAAATGCTCCCATCTTCCATTGTGTCTTGCAAAGCTTAACATGAATGAATGACATCAAGTAAAAGAAGAAAGGAGTGGGGGTGGGGGAAATGGGCACCGTGGGTAAGATGACCTGAAGGACCTCGAACTGTATTCATTCAGACCTATGCTGGGGAGATGACCATAAAGACATATTCTTTCATGTAATGAAGCCCTTGTAGGTTATGTCAAAAAAAAAAAAAAAAATCGTAAATGTGAATTAGGGTATTCCCCGTACCTCTAGCGGATTTCATTTTCATCCTTCATGTTTTGCTGAGAAACTGAGGTACAAAGAAATGAAGGAAATCGCCTGAAGCATGGCAGTGTGAGTCAGCAGCACCATCAGGAAGCTGGGGCTGTGCCTCCTCACTTCCTGGTTTCCTCTATAAATATTAGTGTACATCGCCTTCCTCTCAGAGTAGGGTCAATGGTGGCAGCTACACAGCGCAGAGAGGCAGCTTTCCAGCGGGAAGGCACAGATTTGAACTCTATCAGGGTGGGGCAAGATATCCTGACATGGGTCAGCAGAAACCGGAACATCTCCGCTGGTGGGTCTTTCCCCTTCCTAAGCCTGGAAAACCCATCTAGCCTGATGCTCCAACATCCTCTCCTAGAGGCGTGTCCTCCCAGCTCCCCGCCCATCTCCCGGGCTCTCCGGCAGTGGCTGCGCAAATTAGCAGTGTTCTTTGTCCCCAAAGCTCCAGAATTCAATTGTGCTCCAATGCGTGCCAAAAGCTCTCAGAGTGTGCCGTGCATTGTAATAAAGCTGGCACGTGCTCTAGCAAAGCATTCAGTTCTGCTTAACGGCCCCCCAGAACATTTGTTTGGTCACCCGTCCCTCTAAAGCAAAATAAGGGGAAGAAAGGAAAGAAAAGGCTGCAAACTGCTTATTTGATGCTTCCAGAGCTTGAGTGGAAGTTTAACTAACTTCAAGGAAAAGCGCGAGAACACTACACCCCCAACTGTTTGAGGACTTTCTGCTTTTCAATGCACCCGAGCTGGGTTCTGGAGCAAAGGGCAGCAGCGATCATTCTAGAGGTTATGTCATAGATGGTGTAACATTACCTTCTGCCCACTGGGATCTTATCAGCCCTCTGTGTTCCTGGTCTATTTTGAGACCCATCTGAGCCTGCTACCTGGGACATGGGTAGTGTTAACAAACCAACGTCCAGCTGCCAAGAGGCAAACCAGCCTCATCTGGAAAATAACGACAGGGCAAGACCTCTCTAGGCAGTTGGTTTTATGCTTCAGAACATTGCTTCTTTGCCATGAAACTTAGAGGTATGCCGTACCATTTAGGGGTATGCTGTACATTTAGAGGTATGTTGTAAATGTGTAACTGGGGGCCCAAATCAGCTGAGTAGGTGTGGAAAAAAGATGCATTCTGTTACTTAGATCTCTTTGTTATTTAAACAAGAAGATAGACTATTAAAAAGAATTTCAGCCAGGCGGTGGTGGCACACGCCTTTAATCCCAGCACTCGGAGGCAGAGGCAGGTGGATCTCTGTGAGTTTGAGGCCAGCCTGGACTACAGAGCAACCCTGTCTCGAAAAAAAAAACAAAAACAAACAAACAAACAAAAAAAGAATTTCAGCCGGGTGTGGTAGCACACACCTTTAAGCTGCCTCTCTTAGTTCACAGCCAGGACTACACAGAGAAACCCTGTCTCTAGGTGTGGTGGTGCATGCCTTAAATTCCAACACTTGGAAGGCAGAAGCAGGAGGATCTCTGTGATTTCCAAGCCAGCCTGGTCTACATAGTAAATTCCCGGACAGCCAGTACTACACAGAGTGACTCTGTCTCAAAAACAAACAAACAAAAACAAAACAGCAGCAACAGAAATCTCTTAGCCTATTGTGGCACACACCTTTAATCCCAGCACTCAGGCAGGCAAATCTCTATGTGCTCAAGGCCAGCTTTGTCTACATAGTTCCAGGCCAGCCAGGGTTGCATAATGAGACCCTGTTTCAAAAAAAAAAAAAAAAAGGAACTTTTTTCTTGAAGCAGTCTTGAGCCACCACGCTAGACTGTTAAGTCTACACAGTGTGTGTAGGTCTTCATTCACGGCCAAGAACCCAGACACTGACTTCTCTCTTCCTGAAGGCAGGTAGTCAGCTGATCAATCTAATTATCCTCCTACTGTACTCTTAGCTATTCACAAAAATGGGCAGTCCAAGAGTGGCAGCTTTAAGGAGCTGTGTTCTGGTCCTCTACTTGTCCCTCATGCCAGTGTAGGCTGCCTGGTGCTACCTGTTTCTCCCAACTGCTTCTGTTACTTCCTCACACCCAAGACTGGAATCCCTGGTTTCTGACCTTGACGCTCCCTTCCCTCCAACCTATCAAATAAAAATGGCTCCCTCACATTTTTCCATTGAGTGAGTGGAGGCAGGGCAGAACTCTTGGAAGGTCAGTCTTATTGCCAGCATGTGGTTTTATCCTCCTGAGCTTTTCAGAGTTGGGGGTGGTTCTAACAGACAGTCTTTGGGGATTTAAAGTGATTGGTTGGGCTTTGTCTCCACCCATCTCAAAATCATTGGTACAGCATAGGGCTAAAGCTTCTTGTCCAGGACTTAGCCAGAATGCTTGAAGCCAATATAGGTCATGAGCACATGGTGAAATGGTTCAGCATCCTGGAATGATGGTAGGAAGTGAGAGATGAGTTCCCATCAAAGCCTGTAAGAGAAGCCAGGCCGTCGAGCCAGAAGGATGCCCTACTTTTTCAGCCACCATATGTGTGAAACAGTGAGCTCTTCCAGCTTCCACATGGTGCTTGATGACTGGATAGCTATTGTGTGCCATCGTCTTTAAATTGTCTTCTAAGACAATAGTAAACAAAATGTCTTTCCTATGGAAAAGCCACAGACTCGTTTGTTTTCAAAATATTTTTTTTCCTATTTTAATATACTAAAGGCTAAATAAGTCTTTAAAAGTCTCTCTTTCTTGATGACCATTTCTAGCTGTGAAAAGGCCAGAATAATTAGGTTAAGTCACATCCGGCCCAGTGCCATCTGTGCGTCAAATTCAAGGATGAGCTGGTAGCATTTAAGCCACTTACATGCCTTCTAGTCCCTGGGAAGTATAAGCAATAAGTGATGAATGGCAGGGGGCTAAGGAAACAGCTGTCAGTGTCTGGCTTAACTTACTTCAACCCTTGCCTTTCCAAAGATAAGAGCAAGCGGGTGCTCAAGGCATGAGAACCCTCTGCACTGCTGAAGGTTCTGGGGTCACAGACCGTGTTCAGATTCAAATTCTGCCTCCCCCTGGCCACAGGACATTAGATAAATCAGCTTAACGTGTCACATCTCTTCATCTGAACAACAATATTTGCTTCACAGAGTTGAGAAGATAGCCATGAAATGCCTGCTGCAGAGTAAGAGCTTGGCAAGGATCAAATAATTAATAGAAAAATGAGTAAAACTTAGTTTGCTAGTAAACAAGCCTCTTCATACCAGTCCTACCTCTAGCTAAGGATTTGGGAGCTCAGACTTTGCACTGGATCCTCACTCAGCAACGATGCCATCTGCTTGCTGGCTTGCTGTTAATATTCCAAGGGTAAAGTCCCTTCGAAAAATACCCCACTGAAGAGAGAATTATACACAGTAAGCAGAAAATTGAGGGCAAAAAACACATCCTATAACAAGAACCTTCTGAGGCACTCTGAACAATATCTGGGGTTCTCACAAGAGCACCACATTTTTAGTGTCTAATGCTGTAAAATGTTGCAACAAACATCTGCATCTTGGTATTTCCAATCTAGCCGTACATATGGATTGTGAAAGCTTTTCCTGGTGTTAGATATTAAAGTGAATGCAAGTATCTCTTGGCATCCCAAGGAGATGGATTCTCAAGCTCCCTGCAGATAGCCGAAGTCTCAGATGTTCATCGTTTCTATGAAATAGCCATGTATCTGCATAGAATATGCTATAAATATGTAAATATGTACACAAATCATCTTTAGATTATTTGCAACACTTAAAACAATGTAAATGTGGGCAGTGGTTATGCACACTTTTAATCCCAGCACCTGGGAGACAGAGGCAGGTGGATCTCTGGGTTCAAGGCCAGGCTTATCTACAAAGTAAGTTCCAGGACAGCCAAGGCTACTCAGAGAAACTCTATCTAGAAAAACAAAAACAAGAACTCACCGGGTAGTAGATTGCTTTGTGTCATTTCTTTGCCGGGCAGTGGTGGCCCATGCCTTTAATCCCAGCACTCAGGAGTCAGAGGCAGGTGGATCTCTGTGAGTTCAAGACCAAAATAGACTACAAAGTGAGTTCCAGGACAGCTAAACAAAGAAAAAAAGTGGGGTGGGGTGGGGTGTAAATGCTGAGTCAATAGTTATTACACTGAGATGCTTGGGTACTAGTAACAAAACTTATTACGTGTTCAAAATACAGCTTTTAAAATATTTTCTCTCTCGCCCAGCATGTTTATGTGTTTTTATCATGTATATGAGCGCTTCCTGCATGTGTGTTTGTGTACCATGTGGATGTCTGGTACCTGCAGAGGTCAGAAGAGGGCACCAGATATGCAGGAACTGGAGTTAGAACTTGTTGTGAGCTGCTGTGTGGGTGATGGGAACTGAGCCTGGGTTCTGTGCAACAGCAGCAAGTGTTCTTAATTGCTAAGCCATCTCTCTAGCCCCTAATGTATTTTCCACTTGCAGTTAAATATAGAGACAAAGAATCCATGAATGTGGAGAATGAATTGAATGTAAGTATAAAGAAGTAGCAAAGAAGGGAGGCCCAGAGCTTTTAAAACAGCTCTGACACATATAAATGGTCCCCAACATCATTCTACCCTTACGTCATTGGTGGAGGTGAGGTCATTGGTGGAAGTCAGATGTTGACTGTCTGTCCCCACTAAATCCCCAGGTCTTGAAAGCTCTCTAGCTCATGGGACTTTTGGAAAGTGGTGGGACCTTCAGGAGATGGGGCATAGCAGGAGGGAACTGGCTCATCGTGGGTGTTTGTTGTTGTTGTTTTGTTTTTTTATTGTGTCAGTCCTTTAAGGGGACGTTGGGAGTCAGTATTAGTTATTTTTCTCAGTGCCATGAAAACACGGAAGTCCGACCAAAGTCACTTAAGGAAAGAAATGTTGATTTTTTTGCATCACAGTGTGAGGATGCAATCGGCCATGGTAGGGAAGGTCTGGTAATGAAAGCAGCTCTCACTGTGACCACAGGAGTCCCAGTCAGGAAGCAGAGAAAGATGAGAGCTGTTGCTCAGCTCACTTCTCCCCTTTGTCTTCAGTGTGGGACCCAATTCCCCGGGATGTTGCAATCATTCAAGGTAGATCTTCCCTCCTCAGCTAATCCTCTGGAAATACCTTCATAGACATGCAGAGGTGTGTCTCCTAGGTGATTCCAAATCCAGTCAACTTGACAATGAAGATTAGTTATAGCAGACTCTAGCCCCTTTCCATACCACCCCTCTCTTTGCTCCTCAGCCTCCATGATGTGAATAGGCCTCTACTACCTTCTCTGTTTATTTACTTACTTTTTTCCAGTTTGCCAAGCTGTGACTGTTTATTAACTGACCAAATTACAAAAATACCATGCCAAACACCTTAGTTCATCCAGCTAATAAACCTGTTAATCTGGCCTTCCCTCTTGCCAGCATCTCCACCATCCACAAAATGAGTTGAGTTGTCTTTCTTTTCATTCCACTTGTGGAGAAGATACTGTGAAGGGCCACAGGAAATTTTCTGCTTCTATAGATCTCATGAATTAGATCCTCCATGCTGATGTTGCTGTATTTACCAAGAGATGGAGTAATCAAGGAATTATCTGTCAAGGAAATTAAATTCACTTCTTTTTTGTTTTGTTTTGTTTTTTTTGAGACAGAGTTCCTCTGTGTAGTTTTGGTGCCTGTCCTGGATCTCGCTTTGTAGCCCAGGCTAGTCTTGAACTCACAGAGATCCTCCTGGCTCTGCCTCCCAAGTGCTGGGGTTAAAGACCTGCCACCACTGCCGGTGGAAATTTGCTTTTTATTGATTTTGTAAATGAGCTCATTTACTGACTTCAGGTTGGGGTAACTCCGTGCAGTGTGTGGTTCCACAATCCTTGACATGTTAATTGAAGCCTCCTTTAGCTTAACAAAGGTACCATGGAAGATCTGATAAAGACAGACAAGCTACAACACCTTGCAGACCTTTGTGCAGACACCATTGATACCTCGAATTCTGATGACAAGCGCCAATTTCAGTTCAGTTTCCCAGCTTTCCATGCCTTCCTAGCCATCTGAATCTCAGTCCGGCACATCTGACTGTATTCCTTGTGATAGTGCTTTGCCTTTTCATAGCAAAGCTTCCTCCTTGCCTTTCTCAATGTCTCAATGTCCTCACAGCAACCTTCTGCAGGTGCTTCACCTTCAACTCTGCGAAATTCGATTTTTCTTAGGGGTTTCAGCACAGCAGGAACCTTCTTTTTTTCCCCCTCTGGCACAGCCTCCACGGCTCCAGTAGGAAAAAAAGACTCTCTTCTCTCTCTCTCATTTTATTTATTTGGTTTTTCAAGACAAGGTTTCTCTATATAACAACTCTGGATGCCCTGGAATTTGCTTTGTAAATCACCTTCTCTCTTTTTAAATTAATTACCTTGGGCATTTGTCACACAATGATGGAAAGGTGACTAACACTGCAATATGCTGTGCTATAAACAACAAAAACACTGTGCTACATGAAATGAAGCTATACAGGAAGGGGGAGGGGGACGGCAAGGTGATGGGAGACTAGGAAGGAGCTTGCCTTACCACATTTACCAAGAGCTTCTCCTCCAGAAATGGTTGCTTTTATCTGCCTGCTCCATATGCAAGTTGAACTTTTAGGTTCTTGTTTTTTTTTTTTACCATGTGCCCCTCCTGCCTTGGGATCTCTCTGTGCAACAGCTCTGGCTGTCCTGAACTCTCTTTGTAGACCAGGCTGGCCTTGAACTCACAGAGATCCAGCTGCCTCTGCCTCCTTAGGGCTGGGGTTAAAGAAAGGCATACCCCACACCCCACCACACCTGGTTTAGTTTTTGTTTATTTAAAAGATACATAAGAATGGAAGAGAGGGGGGGATAGAAAGGGTGGGGGTGGCACATGCCTTTAATCCTAGCGAGAGGCAGGTGGATCTCTGTGAGTTCAAGGCCATCCTGGTCTTTAGAGCGAGTTCCAGGACAGCCAGGACTGTTGCACAGAGAAACCCTATCTCGAAAAGAAAACAAACAAACAAAAAGCTGGGAGGTGGAGGCACACGCCTTTAATCCCAGGCCAGCCTGATCTACAGAGTGAGTTCTAGGACAGGCTCCAAAGCTGCAAAGAAACCATGTCTCTTAAAAAAACAAAAAACAAAAGGAAAAGGAAAGAAAAGAAAAAGAACAGTAAGAAAGCACATGTGGTAGGTAATACATTCTTAGAACCCCAGCATTTAAGAAGTTCTTGTTCATCTTCAGCTACATAAAGAGTTCTGGGCTACATGAAACCCGTATTGAGTGCCAATTTGAAAGAATCTAGACTCCCTTAGGGGATAACCTTCTAGGTATCCCAGTAAAGAATTACCTAGATTAGATTAATGAAGGTGGGAAGAGCCTTTAACTACGGGTTGTACTGTTTTATGGGCTGCAGTCCAGGCCTGAATTCAAAGGAGAAAAAGCCCGGAGTGTCTCCCACTCACCTCCCTCTGCTTCCTTACTGCTGGTGCAACATGACCAGCCTCTGGAAGCTCTGCTGCCATCGTTTGGCCCACTCTGAGGTACTGTAACCTGGAACTGTGAGCTAAACTAAGCCAGTCCTTCCTTATGTAGCATCTTGTCAGGTTTTGTTTTGTTTTGTTTTGTTTTTCCCAGAGCTGAGGATCGAACCCAGGGCCCCAACCCTTATCAGGTATTTTGTGACAACAATGTAACAAAGTAACATAAGTCACCATTTCTAACACAGAAAGAACGATTATATACACATCTAAATAAATTTATTAATTGGCGACAGAGACATCCACTTGGATACAATGCCTTTATACAGCAATACTGTTACTACCGGGTTAGACAGACCCACGGCTTCATAGACCCTTTGCAATAGCTCAGCACCCTGTGAGAGTATTCGGTCACTAAGAAGGAAGCACAGACTTGAAGCAGAAATATTTTGTCTCAGTTAGGGTTACTATTGATATGATGAAACACTGTGACCAGAGCAACTTGGGGAGGAAAGGGTTAATTTCACCCACCGTTCCATATCAAAAGCAGTTCATCATCAAAACCATTGAGGACAGAAATCTGGAGATAGGAGCTGACACAGAGGCCATGGATGAGTGCTGCTTACTGGCTTGCTCCTCATGGCTTGCCCAGCCTGCTTTCCTATAGAACCCAGGACCACCAGCCCAGGGACCGCATGGATCACTAATTAAGAAAATATCCTACATCAGGATCTTATGGAGACATTTCCTCTTGATCGAGGTCCCCTCCTTTCAGATGACTCTAGTTTGTGTCAAGTTGACATAAAGCTAGCCAGCACACACAAGGAAGCAGAAAGAGATGCTTGGCACATCTTTAGTGTGTTTTTGGTGATTTAAGTCAAGTGGGATGAAATGTTTTTCCCTTGGGTGGTAGCCTGTGTGTGTAGTCCCAGCTGTTCAGGAGATTGAAGCAAGATTGCTGGAGTTTGCGAGTTTAAGACCAAGCTGAACAATATAAGCAGCCTCCATCTAAAACTAATAATAAATATTTTAATTTAAAAAAAAAAAAAAACTTTTCTCCTAAGCTTCTGAGTCCGTGAAGTTGGTCTCCTCCTGCACTTTGTGTCTTATCTGTGTGCTTGGAAATCCCTCCCAGGTCCAGTTTTCCAGATCTCTATAATATATTACCAAATATTTATCGAATGATATGGATCTTGCTTATAACCTCTATACCTTAAATGAACTGCACTCATTGTGTTATCCTTGTGATATTTTGATGGTTTCCAGATGCATATAGATCATATGAATAGAAAGGGGGTGGGGATACAACAAAGCCATTCAAAATAGAACCATGTGTTTTAAATATATTACCTATACAATTAAGAATACAGTGTTATAAACCAGCTCTATAAATCTTAGGATAAAACCAATGACATAGCAACTCTTCTTAGCCACAAATAGGCCCTTAATAATATAGATTCCATGATGATACACTTTGAATACTCCTGAATATTCCATAGCTTCCTAAAATAAACAACAGCATGTTCCTTTCTGTACAAAATGAAGAGGGACATTTCTTCTTTCATTTACATATGTGTTTATCTTATTTTGGAAAAATTTAAAGACATTTTTAAAAGATGGCTTTTACAATTTGAAGGGGAACCTTTCAATGACACACGCTTTCTTTTTCTTTTTCTTTTTTTCTTTTTTTTTTTGGTTTTTCAAGACAGAGTTTCTCTGTAGCTTTGAAGGCTGTCCTGGACTAGCTCTGTAGACCAGGCTAGCCTCGAACTTACAGACATCCGCCTGCCTCTGCCTCCCGAGTGCTGGGATTACAGGTGTGTGCCACCATTGCCTGGTGACACACACTTTCAATCTTAGCACTCAGGAGGCAGAGGCAGGCATCTTGATCCCCTCAAGTTCAAGGTCATAGCAAGTTCCAGGATAGCCATAGCTACATGCATTTCATTTATGCATACACACC
>NW_023413387.1:0-9253 GCF_903995425.1 Onychomys torridus
GGAGAGACTTGCTTTCGGATCCTGGAAAGGACCCGACCCTCTGATAACTTCGGGGCGAGGCTATGCTTATATCTTTCCACAGGATGCAGAATCACCCATGTGGGTCCCAGACTGACTCATCAGGCCGGTGCCACAGAAAACTACAAAAGCGAAAGGAGAAGTTAGCGATGGCCCAGCTGACTCAGGAAATGAAGAAGCTGACTCTGAAGCTACAGAAGCTTCCAACATGGACCCAGCTGAAACATCTGGCAAATGAAGCAAAAGCACTTGCCTCACAACAATGTTCTAACCCTCCTTTAGAAATGCTATTTGTAGCCATGTTGTCCTTGATTGCTGTCGGCCTACTACGGCCTCTACCAGCCTTTGTACTTATTGGGCTTATGTTCCTCGTCCTCCCCTTCTACATGTAGCGGGTGGTTGGATGATGAGACTTATAAGGTATTGAGCAATCAGACAGAAATCATCAGGGGGGTTCCAAGATTCAGATGAAAGGGCAAGTGCTTCCTCATTTATAAACTTTACAGGAAGCTCAGATTCATTACCAATTTACTTCGCCCCTAGCTTGTAGGAGATGTGCCCTTACAGCACATCCCCACCCCATTTTTCCAAGATGTTGAAGACTGTTCTTAAATTGACTGATCCTGTAAAATCTGCTGTTCTAGCAAGACACTAGGTCATAGGAATAACTACTATTTCTGTTTTTGTAATCAAACTTGCTTACTCTGCTCAGTGACTGGGACAACTGCAAGACAGATATGTTAAAATTAGACCATGCTTACATGTAGACAGAATACATGTAATCTCGTGGTTTTGGCTGTGCAAGCCTTGGATGAATATGACCAGGGGCTGCAACTTAGGAGCAATCTCAGTTGCAGTCTTGGTGTCATGAGCATCTGACACCAGTATTTATTTAATAAAGCGTCTTCTTATTAAAATTTATTCTTGGTCACAGTGAATCTCAGAGTGACCGTATACCACCATTTTCTTAAATTAAATTCTAGCATGTTAGTTTATGTTTTACCTGTTATATATATTTATTTATTTTGGGTTTTTCAAGACAGGGTTTCTCTGTGTAGCCATGGCTGTTTCACACTGTACACCAGGCTGGCCTCAAACTCACAAAGATTTGCCTGCCTCTGTCTCCTGAGGGCTGGGATTAAAGGTGTATACCACAACAGCTCAGCTATAGTTTATTTTATTACTATCTCTTAGAAGCCGGTATGTTTTCATACACACACACACACACACACACACACACACACACACACACACACACATACACACACACACAGACACACACACACACAAAACTTTATTGATTCTTTGTGAATTTTACATCATGCACCCCAATTCTGTTCCTTTCTCAGTCCCTCCATATGGTCTCTTCACCCTTGCCGCATCCTTTCCCAAAAATAAAATTAAAAAAAAAAAATACCAAACTAAACCAACCAACCAAAAGAACAAACAAAAAATCCACATCTCTCCTCTGTGTTTCCTGCCTCTTCAACATCTCTTCATTCATTTTACTGGCAGTGGGATCCTCAGTGTGTCATGCAGCATACCCTTTTGGTCAGTCAGCCCCACACGAAAATGTAAATTGCAATGAGTCACTGGTCTGGTCAAGGCCTCTTGTTTCTGGTACACCATCATCACTGCAACTCGTCTCTGATATCCCACGGCAGCCCCTAGTCCTGGAGACCCTACATAACCAGTCCCTTCACATGCTCCAGCAGGTCCTAGATGGGGTAGATGTGAGGGTGGGCCAATCCAAGCCCCTGGATATGGACCTGGGTGGTAGTTGAGCTGGTCAGTCCTGGATACTGGGACTGGCCCCCTCAGGTGAGGGTGGGAACCAGCTCTCCTATGCTCATGGCATCAGGGCCAGCACTCTCATTCCTGTGTTGAGGGGTGGAACCAACTCTCCTAACTACAGAGGGCCAGCTCTACGTGCCTGAGTGAGTCATTGGGACCAGCTCTCCTGTGAGGGTCAGGGATAGCAGTTTTGCTGGAGTATCTAGTGAGGGGCAGGACCAGCTTTCCTAGGGCCAACAAAGTGCAGGGCTGGTTCAGTACTGCCCTTGGATTTCATCATGCATGGCGCTCTATAGTAACTTGGGCCACAGATGTCACCACAGGCCCCAGTTACAGCAGGACCACAGATCCAGAGGTGGCCCTCCACTGCATCTTGGGCCCAGATATTACCATGTCCCCTGTGGCAGCTCAGGTATCTCAGATCAGTTCAACCCCAGCAGCACGTAGCATGGCTCTCAACACCAGCATGGTCTGAGGTGGCTAACCAGACCCTGGGCATCTGCATGTCCCTTTGTGGCAACAGATAGCATTGATATCAACTCAGACCCTGGCTGCTGTAGGGCCATGGACACAGAGATGGTCCTAGACTGCAGGTTGGTCCCTGACGTACCATGGCCCCAGGTGGTGGCACAGGCCAACCACATCAGCAGAATGGCTGTGGACACCAACATGGTCTCAGGTGGCAGACCTCTTCTTGCTCCTTGGTGGTAACAGGAGCCATGGATATCAACTCAGACCCTGGCTGCCATAGGGACACGGACCTAGACATGGCCCTCAGCAGCTGCTTGGCTTGGATGATACCTAGGTCCCAGGAAGTAGCACAGGCTACTAAGATCAAAATGGCTCTGGAGGGTTAGAAGCCAACAAGTCCACAGGTTGTGCTACAGACCCTGGGTATCCATGTGGCCTAGATGGCAACATAGGACACAGACTTTAACACAGTCTCCAGCTGCAGTAGGACATGGACCCAGACATTATCCTAGGCAGCAGCATGGCCTGGATGTCACCAAGCCCCAGCTGGCAACACAGGCACTCTGATTGGCATGGTCCCAGAGACAGCCTGATCCAGGGACACCAACACAGGCCCAGGAGACAGCCCAGACCCTAGGCGTATGCAGGGCTTTCAATGGTAGCAGGAGCCATGGATATCAACACATAGAACCTGGCTGCAGTAAAGCCATGGACCCAGACATAACCCTTTGCAACATCCCTGGCCTAGGTATAATCACTTCCCTTGGTGACAAGCAGGCCACCTACCTCAGCTGGCTCCTCACCAACTTTGCTTCTTCTGTTCCATGTCTTTCCACAGCACATGAAGCATTCTGCCTCTCTTTTTCTCCCATTTCTCCACCACACATTTGCTCCTCATAATGGCATCCTCCTCTGCCAATGTCTTTAGACAACCCAGGCCCTTGAGGACCCACGCCAGCCTGTGGGTGGCTACCACCCACCTGAGCTGTTTTCTAGTAAGATAAAGAAAGGTAGATCTGTCCAGATGGGAGGGTAAATGGGGAGGAACTGGGAGGAGTATGGGAAGGGAACCCATAATCAGGATGTATTATGTGACAAAAAATAAATCTATTTTCATTAAAAGAAAAAAGAATTGGTATGACAACCCCCCCAAATAAAATGTAATCAACACCATCAATGCTTTCTGTGCCCACCTTCTCCTTAGATTCTCCATTTGCAGGGTTACTACTGAAATCCTTGTACAAAGAATCAAGTGAGCATGAATCAAGAAACCTTAAAGGTCCACTGTTTCACAATTCCCATGTACAGGGAACAGTCATCTGTGCAAGCAATACTCATGACTTAGAAAAGTCACCCCAAAAAACCATAACCCTTCATTTTGTTTAAATAGCATTTCCTGAAGTGTGTACATCTATATACTACAAAACACCAGAAAGAATACGAAATTAAATAACTTGGAAATTCATGTTTTTATAGTTAGCATGAGTGCTGAATTTCAGTGAAGCTAGACATTGAGTACATGGGTCACCAATTTTCCCTCTAGCTCCTGAACAAAGATTGCACTCTAGGGATAGTAGTCCCCATCCATAATGAGAAGGACTTTTTCAATACGAGGATGTATGCTCTGTAATATTACAGACCTCTCACTCTTCCTCTCTTCGGCTCTTCTATTGACGAACCATGTCTGAAATAAGAGGAGGACAGGACTGGATTTAGCAGTGGCTTCTACCCAAGAGCCAGGAGATAAAAACCACTTACAGCCACATAACACTGACTTTCAATTCAGCTCACAAAAGCAAACACCAGCTGTGTTTCAGCTTCTGCAATAGGCCATGATTCTGTCTTTTCCCAGCAGTATAATCACTTCAGTGGTTTCTTTTTTATTGGGTGGAACGAATGCTAACTCAAGACTTGTTCCAGGTCCTTGATGTTAATACAATATATGGTAACTGGGTAAAGGAAAGACTTCATTCTGACATTGGACCATCAGCTTTAGAATAACCTCCTCACTACAGATGTGTTCCTCTTGTTTGGGCAGAGATTGTACATCCAAAAATGTTAGTACTTTTTAAAGGCCTGTGGAGGGAGCAGCTTTCTGTTTGTAAAAGTAATCTCCAGTATGAAATAATCAACAGAAACAAGCATGGGAGATTTTGAGGAAGAAAATTACCTTCAAGGGTGCCAATGGGACTGTTGGTGCTTGAAATTTCTACAGAACAAACAGGTAGTTGGCAGAGAAGGCTGAACAGTGTTTTGACATGGCAGCATCCAGAGTTTGTGAAAGTTGACTAACTAAACCTAAATGACATACAGGACATGGAAACCTTTGCCATCTCCAAGAATTCATCAGAAAGGGTCACTTACACCCATGGTAAATCTGAACAGTATATTTATTTATTTATTTATTTATTTATTTATTTATTTATTTATTTATTATGATGTGTTTTAAATTTTATACATCAGCCATAGGTTCCCCTATCCTCCCCCCTTCCACCGCCCTCTAACTTCCCCCCAACCCCTCCCCTCAATTCCCATGTCCTCCAGGATCAAGGCACCCCTGAGGATTCATTTAAACCTGGTGGATTCAGTACAGGTAGGTCCTGTCACCTCCTTCCAGACTGAGCAAAGTGTCCCTGTGTAAGCCCAAGGTTTCAAACAGCCAGCTCATGCACTAAGGACTGATCCTCGTCCCACAGACTGGGTGCCTCCCAAGCAGATCAAGATATACAATTGTCTCACAGTATCCAGAGGGCCTGATCCAGCTGGGGGCTCCACAGCCTTTGGTTCATAATTCATGTGCTTCCATTCGTTTGGATATTTGTCCCTGCTTTTTGCAATCTTGGATTTAACAATTCACGCTCTTGCAGACCCTCCCCTTTCTCGACAATTGGACACCTGGACCTCCACCTGGGGCCTGGCTGAGGATCTCTGCGTCCACTTCCATCAGGTATTGGATGAGAGTTCCAGCAGGACAGTTAGGGTGTTTGGCCATCTGATCACTAGACTAGGTCAGATCAGGCTTTCTCTCAACCATTGCCAGCAGTCTACAGAGGAAGAATCATTGTGGACTTTTGGGGACCTCTCCAGGACTCTGCCTATTCCTGTTCTCATGTGGTCATCATTTATCATGGTCTGTTATTCTTTTCCTTTCTGTTCTTGATCCAGCTGGGATCTCCTGTTCCCCTAAGCTTTCTTTCCCTCAAATCTTGCCCTTCATTACTCCCACTGTCGTCCAGGTTGTTCATGTAGATCTCAGCCATTTCTCTGTCATTGGGTGATCCTGTGTCTTTCCGAGGGTCCCGTTTTCTAGGTAGCCTCCCTGGAGTTGTGTTCCAGTCTAGTTATCTTTGATTTACATCTAGTATCCTCCTATGAGTGAGTACATACCATGTTTGTCCTTCTGAGTCTGGGTTACCTCACTCAGGATGATTTTTTCTAGATCCATCCATTTGCCTGCAAACCTCATAATGTCATTGTTTTTCTCTGCTGAGTAGTACTCCATTGTGTATATGTACCATATTTTCTTTATCCATTCTTCAGTTGAAGGGTACCTTGGTTGTTTCCAGGTTCTGGCTATTACAAAAAAAAACTGATACAAACATAGCTGAGCAAATGCCTTTGTTGGTCTGATTGAGCATTCCTTGGGTATATCACCAAGATTTCTGTAGCTGTGTTTTGGGGGAGATGGATTCCCAATTTTCTAAGGAAGCACCATATTGATTCCCAAAGTGGCTGTACAAGCTTGCATTCCCACCAGCAGTGGAGGAGAGTTCCCCTTGCTCTACAACCTCTCCAGCATAAGCTGTCTTCTGTGCTTTTGATCTTAGCCATTCTGACAGGTGAAAGGTGGTATCTCAGAGTCATTTTGATTTGCATTTCCCAGATAATTAGGGATGTTGAGCAATTCCTTAAATGTCTTTCAGCCATTTGAACTTCCTCTGTGGAGAATTCTCTGTTTAGTTCTATAGCCCATTTCTTAATTGGACTGTTGGGCATTATGATGTCTAATTTATTGAGTTCATTATATATTGTGGATATCAGCCCTCTGTCAGACCTGGGGATGATGTATACCTTTTGCCATTCTGTAGGCTGTCGCTTTGTCTTGTTGACAGTGTCCTTTGCTGTACAAAAGCTTCTCAGTTTCAACAGGTCCCACTGATTGATTGTTTCCCTCAGTGTCTGTGCTACTGGTGTTATATTTAGAAAGTGATCTCCGGTGCCAATGAGTTCAAGAGTACTTCCTACTTTCTCTACTATCAGGTTCAGAGTAGGTGGATTTATATTGAGGTCTTTGATCCACTTGGATTTAAGTTTTGTGCACGGGTGACAGATATCGATGTATTTGCAACCTTCTAAATATTGACATCCAGTTATGCCAGCAGCATTTGTTGAAGATGCTTTCTTTATTCCATTGTACATTTCTGGCTTCTTTGTCAAAAATTATATGTTCATAGGTGTGTGGGTTAATGTCAGCGTCTTCAATTTGATTCCATTGGTCCACATGTCTGTTTTTATGCCAGTACCAAGCTGTTTTTATTACTGTAGCTCTATAGTAGAGCTTGAGGTCGGGGATTGTGATGTCTCCAGAGGTTGTTTTATTGTACAGGATTCTTTTGGCTATCCTGGGTTTTTTGTTTTTCCATATGAAGTTGAGTATTATTCTTTCCAGATCTGTGGAGAATTGTGTTGGTAATTTGATGGGAATTGTATTGAATCTATAGATTGCTTTTGGTAAGATCGCCATTTTTACTATGTTAATCCTGCCTATCCATGTGCATGGGAGATCTTTCCAGTTTCTGACATCTTCTTCAATTTCTTTTTCCAGGGACTTAAAGTTCTTGTCATATAGGTCCTTCACATGCTTAGTTAGCATAACCCCAAAGTATTTTATATCATTTGTGGCTATTGTAAAGGGTTATGTATCTCTGATTTCCTTCTCAGCCTGTTTGTCTACTGTATTTAGAAGGGCTACTGATTTTTTTGAGTTGATCTTGTATCCTGCAATGTTGCTGAAGGTTTTTATTAACTGTATCAGTTCCTTGGTTGAATTTATTTGGGTCACTCATGTATACTAACATGTCATCTGCAAATAGGGAGAGCCTGACTTCTTCCCTTCCAATTTGTATCCCCTTCATCTCTTTATGTTTTCTTATAGCTGTGGGTAGAACTTCAAGGATTATATTGAATAAGTATGGGGAGAGGGGACAGCCTTGCCTTGTTCGTGATTTTAGTGGTATTGCTTTGAGTTTCTCTCCATTTAATTTGATGTTGGCTGTTGGCTTGCTGTAGATTGCCTTTATTATGTTTAGGTATGTTCCCTGTATTCCTGATCACTCCAAGACCTTCATCATGAAGGGGTGTTGGATTTTGTCAAATGCCTTTTCTGCATCTAGTGAGATGATCTTTGGTTTTTTTATTTGAGTTTTTGTTATAGCTGTATTACATTGATGGACTTTCGTATGTTGAACCACCCTTGCATCCCTGGGATGAAGCCTACTTGATCATGGGGGATAATTGTTTTGATGTCTTCTTGCAGTCTGATTGCCCATATTATATTGAGTATTTTTGCATCAATGTTCATGAGGAGATCGGTCCTGTAGTTCTCTTTCTTTGTTGCATCTTTGTTTGGTTTAGGAATCAGGGTAATTATAGCCTCATAGAAGGAGTTTGGTAATATACCTATTGTTTCTATTGTATGGAACAATTTACAGATCATTGGAATTAAGTCTTCTTTGAAGTTCTGGTAGAATTCTGCAGTGAAACCATCAGGATCGGGGCTTTTTTTTGTTTGGGAGACTTTTAATGACTGATTCTATTTCCTTAGGGGTTATTGGACTATTTAAATGGTTTATCTGGTCTTGATTTAACTTAGGTATGTGGTACCTATCCAGAAAATTATCCATTTCTTTTAGATTTTCCAGTTTTGTGGAGTAGAGGTTTTTGAAGTATGACCTGATGATTCTCTGGATTTCCTCATTGTCTGATTTTATGTCCCCCTTTTCATTTCTGATTTTGTTAATTTGGATGCTCTCTCTCTGTCTTTTGATTAGTTTGGATAAAGGCTTGTCTATCTTGTTGATCTTTTCAAAGAACCAACTCTTTGTTTCATTAATCCTTTGTATTGTTCTCTTTATTTCTATTTTATTGATTTCAGCTCTCAATTTGATAATTTCCTGGCGTCTTTTCCTCCTGGGAGACTTTCCTTCTTCCTCTTCAAGGGATTTCATGTGTGCTGTCAAGTCACTAGCGTGAAATTTCTCCAGCTTCTTTATGTGGGAGTTTAGTGTTATGAATTTCTGTCTTAGCACTGCTTTCATATTGTTCCATGAGTATGGGTATGTGGTGTATTCATCTTCATTGATCTCTAGGGAGTCTTTAAATTTCTTTCTTTATTTCTTCCTTTACACATTGGTGATTCAGTTGAGCATTATTCAGTTTCCATGAGATTGTAGGATTTCTGTAGTTTTTTCTGTTGTTGAAATCTAACTTTAAACCATGGTGGTCTGATAGAACACAGGAGGTTATTCCAATTGTTTTGTATCTGTTGAGATTTGCTTTGTGGCCAAGTATTTGGTCGATTTTAGAGAAGGTTCCATGGGGTGCTGAGAAGAAGGTATATTCTTTTTTGTTTGGGTGGAATGTTCTGTAGACATCGATTAAGTCCATTTGAACCATAACATCAGCTAAGTCCATTATGTCTCTGTTAAGTTTCAATTTGGCCGATCTGTCCAGAGGTGAAAGTGGGGTGTTGAAGTCTCCGACTATTAATTAATGTGTGGGGTTTTATATGTGATTTAAGCTTTAGTAATGTTTCTTTCACATATGTGGGTGCTCTTGTGTTTGGGGTATAAATGTTCAAAATTGAGACTTCATCTTGGTGGATCTTTCCTGCGACTAGTATGTAATGTCCTTCATCAATTCTTTTGATTGATTTTAGTTTGAAGTCTATTTTGATGGATATTAGGATGGC
>NW_023413388.1:0-8590 GCF_903995425.1 Onychomys torridus
AAAATATACACATTGAACACAAGAAACTAGAAAAACAATCTAAAATTTCTTGTCTCATAAAGGTCTAATAACCAAAACACACAATTTGAACATAATTAAATAAATAAAACAAAAATTCTCCTGTGTTAAATGTCTAATATCAAAAATATAGTTACTGAACACAAGAAATTAAATATAACAAAAATTCTCATTGGAGAAAGGTCTAATATCAAAAATATACATATTGAACACAAGAAATCAGATAAGGAAACAAATATTGTCATCTGATAAAGGTTGATTATCCCAAATATACACATTGAACATAAGAAATGATGTAAATAAAGCAAATTTTTATCTGATAAAGGTCTTATGTCCAAAATATACATATTGGACAGACTTAGGTAAATAAAAAAATATTCTCATCTGATAAAGGTCTAATATCAAAAACATATATATTGAACACAAGAAAATGAATAAACAAATTTTCTCACCTGATATCTAATATCCAAAATAAACATATTGATCCCAAGTAATCATATATATAACTTGAAAATTTTCATCTAATAAAGTTCCAATACCAAAAATATACAAATTGAAAACATGAAATTGAACAAAACAAAAAATAATAACTTATAAATGTCTAATATTCCAAATATACACCTTATCCCAAAATATTAGGTAAATAAAACAAAATTCTCATCTGATAAATCCTAATATCCAGAATATACATATTGAGCACAAAAAATCAGTGAAATGAAACAAATTTCTCATGTGATATAATTTAAATAGAAAAAAAAACCTTACTCATTGAACAAAAGGAATTAAATAAAAGAATAATTCTTATCTGAGAAAAGTCATGTCCAAAATGTACATATTGAACAAAAGAAATCAGAAAAAGAGAGGAAAACTCTCATGTGATAAAAGCGAAATATTAAGAACATACTTATTAGACCCAAGCAATTTAATAAAACAAAAATATTCTCCCCTAATAAATTTTTATATCCAAAATATACATATTGAACACTACATCAGACAAATAATACAAAAATTATTTTCTGATATAGGTCTGATATAAAAAATGTTCATATTGAACACAAGACATCAGATAAATGAAACCAAAATTCTCATCTGATAAAGGTCTAACATCCAAAATATATATATATATATACTGAGCAAAAGTAATCAGAAACACCAAATTTGCTCATGTGATAAAGGTCGACGTCAAAAATATTGTTATTGAACATATGAAATTAGATAAAACAAAAATTCTCATTTGATGAAAGTCTAATTCCCAAAATATACATATTGAGCACTAAAGAAAACAAATTTCTCATGTGATAGAGGTCTAATATTCAAAATATACATGTTAAAAATAAATTAAAAACAACAAAATTCTCTCTGGTAGGTCTAGTACACAAATTATACATATTGAATGGAAATAATCAGATATATAAACAAAATTTCTCATCAGATAAAGGTCTAATACCCCAAATTTCAATATTGAACATAATTAGATAAATGAAACAAAAATTCTCGAATCTGTTAAAATTCTAACATCTAAAAAATACACATGGAACAAGAAATTAGAAAAAACAAAATTTCTCCTCAGTAAAGAGCCAATATTCAAAATATACTTATTAAACATAAGAAAACAGATAAATTGAACAAAAACTCACATCTGATATTGGTCTCATATCCAAAATATACATAGTGGATAGAATTAGTTAAATAAAACAAAAATCCTCATCTTATAAATGTCTAATATCAGACATATAGTCATTTTTTTCTGCTGAGTAGTACTCAATTGTGTATAAGTACCACATTTTATTTATCCATTTATTCATTTAAAAGGCATCTAGGTTGTTTTGTGGATCTGGTTATTACAAACAATGTTGCTATGAACATAGCTGCACATGTGCCCTTGTGGTATGATTGAGCATTCCTTGGGGATATGTATGTACTCACTCATAAGTGGATACTAGGTGTAAAGCAAATGATAAAACAGACTGCAACTCACAAATTCAGGGAGGCCACCGGGTAAAGAGGTCCCTTAGAAAGTCACAAAAATTGCCAAGCAACAGACACATGTATAAAATCTAAATGAGCAAACTTGTTGAGATGGCTGGGGGCAGAGGTGAACGATGAGGGTCAGGGGAAAGAGAGCTTAGGGGAGCAGGAGTTCTCAGTGGTTCAGGAACTAAGAAGGAAAACAATGAAAGAGATAACATGATAAATGAAGACCCCATGGGACTAGGAAGAAGCAAAGTGCTAGAGAGGTCCCCAGAAATCCACAAAGATACCTCCACAATAGACTACTGGAAATGGTCAAGATAGTGCCTGAACTGACCTACTCTGGTGATTGGATGGCCGAACACCCTAAATATCATGATAGAACTCTCATCTGTCTGATAGAAACAGATGAAGAGATCCACACCCAATTCCCAGGTAGAGTTCTGGGAGTCCAATCAGTGAGACAGAGGAGGATTATATGAGCAAGAGATATTGAGACCCTGGTTGGAAAAAGCACAGGGACAAATAGCCAAACTAATGAACACACATGAACTATGAACCAATAGCTGAGGAGTCCCTATGAAACTGGATCAGCTCCTCTAGATAAGTGAGACAGTTGATTAGCTTGAACTGTTAGGGAGGCCCCTAGGAAGTGGGACTGGCACCTGTCCTTAGTGCATGAGCTGGCTTTTTGGAGCCTGGGGCCTATGTTGGGACACTTTGCTTTGCCTGGGTAATGGAGGAGGGTACTGGACCTGCTACACAGATTCTATGAGACTGCCTGAACCCCAAGGGGATTCCTTGCCCTGGAGGAGATGGGAACAGAGGGTGGGTGGAATGAGGGGAGAGGAGGGGGATGGGAGGAGAGAGGACAAGGGAATACATGCTGATATAAATTTAAATTAATTATACAATTTAAAAAAATAAACAAAAAATAGAGTGCTGCTCTCATCAAAGTGCTAAAAAATCTGTTTTTGCAAGCTTTGCTGACTGTGATTTCTGCCTCCAGCATGTAACATGAGCACTAAAATTGTGATTTTTTTCACAGAAAAATCTTTTGCAGCTCCCAGACATATTTTGTTACATTAGTTTATTTAACAACAAAGTGTATCCCCATTTTAACAGGGGCAGTTTACTTCCACTCAAACAAGCAAACCGTCTAAAAAAGAATAGCAAGACAGAGAAGAAAATATCAATAGTTGGACTCAATACACACTACATGAATTCTAGTAAGTCCCCGAAACAATTTTTGTGCTTCTATTAAAATACATGAATGGGCACAGGTGGCATTTATTTGATATTAGATTATCCAGATAAAGATTAGAATTCTGAGATTGGAACAGGCAAACACACTCTATATTTAGGATCAAACATGGTGATTTCTAACTTTCCTCTCCATCTTCTTTGATTTTAGCATCTGAAAGTGATTAATGAATAAAGAATAGTTAGCTGTTGAGTCTTTCCAAATGGCAAAGGACAGGAGCCATGCACAATATTTGGGAACAGTCATGAAGAGAAGTGTTAATTATTTTTTCAAGCACATGAAGTGATTCTCTGCCCTAAAGCATCATTTTCAACATTATTTTTGTAAGTTTAGGATCAGATTCCTGTGTTCCCAGAAAGAAATGTTCACCAGAAACAGATGTGCAGCTTAGCTCATATAAATGCTACCTCATCACCCCCTCCCCCCAAAAAACATTCAAACAAACAAAGTCCCACTTATGAGGAAGTGATTTCATATGTCATGCCTTGTTTCAGCACCCATTTCCATGGCGCATCCCAACCAATTTTTTCTAGGTAGAAGAAAGTGACATGCAGAGAGGCTAAACTGCCAAAGACATAACCAAGAATTTCTTGGGTGTGCCTGCTGTCCTGCCCTTGATTTGCACTCTGTTCTTCAGACCTGCATTCTAAACCTGTACCTGTGGTTATTTCAGTTCCTAGCCCAAGACTTTATTCTTCTTGGATAGCCTTGAATGTATCTCAAAAGGGCCTGTTAAGTAGTAAATCAAAGTGACTTTCACATCTGATAAGGTCTATTTACTTTTGAAGGAGGAAATTTGTCAAAGATCTGTTTACAGAAACCTTAATGATGAAGCACAGAAGTTAAAGGGAAACCTAGAAGTTTTCACAGGGATGTGTGTACATCAGACCTGGAGTTAATCTCCAAACTGAATTATCTAGTGGACACATTGCCAGTCATTACTTACACCCCCACATACCTGGAATTTAAGGTACTCTTTGCTCTCAGGTTTAAGGAGCTTCCTTTGACCTTCAAGGAAGGACATAACATAAGACTGAAATTCATAGCAACGGCAGTGAATTCAGATCCAATTCCACAAAGCTGAAAAGTTTAATGGTCAGGAAACTAAAAAAAAAAATACATTCATGGAAGTGAAGCTTGTTGTATATAACACATTGGAAGAATTTAGCATAGCGCTTGATATGGCAAGACAATATCAGGGGACCTTTGTTGACAGTGTGAAGTCATTTGTGAGTCTATGGGTGTCTCTATGTCTTTGTAAAACTATGGCAGGGAAACACAGGTTGGGTTCAGGAGGAAATAGGATCTCTTCTTTTGAGACATAAGATGAGTATTTCATGAAATACACATCTCACTGACTTGTGAAAACCCTTCTGTCATAGAGAGATTTCTTAACATCTTTATTACATTAAGTTATCAGGCACAGCAACTAAGAATGGGAAAAATTGATCATAGCCCACAATTCCAGGTAATAGTTCCAATTTTTGGAAATCAAGTTAGGAACTCAGGTAGTCATATGACATCCACAGCCAAAAGAAGAGATAAACAAATGACCCATGCTACCCATTTGTTTATGCTTATGCTCTAGGTTCTTCATACTTACACAGTAGAGGTTGCAGAAAATGAAAGGATTCTGCTCAGTTTAGGGAGTCTAATCTCAATTAACAATATTTCTGCTTGCATTCATAGCTGTGGTACTCAAGGTGTGCATCACTATCCCATTGGGGGTTCCATATCAGATATCCTGCACATCAAATATTTGAATTATGAATCATGACAGTAGCAATATTGTTTCATTGTTTTTAACTTAATGTTTACATTTCATCACAACATGAGGAAATATTGTTAGTGCTACTTAAAGAGACAGAGAATTGGAAAAATTAAGAACCATTGATTTAGAGTGTCCAGTGGAACCGTAGTGTCTATGTTCCTACATATGAAGGGGCTTGCATAGGATTTTTCTGAATATACTTTGCTCTATATGAAACTCATGTTCTGTGTGGAAGACTCCAGGTGTCTGTCCACCTTTACTACACCGTAACAGTAGAACACTTTGAGCTACTCAACAGAGAGTAAAATACCCACTACACACATGCTGATGACACAGATTTTAGTCCCACTGAGCTCCATGACTGTATACCACTCCTATGATTACTTGTTCTTAGGCTCTGTCAGCCACTTCCCCTAGCATAACTCTGCCTAGCTGTTCCTTGCTTACTCATTAACAGGAAATTATTTAACAAGTGCCCTTATCAGTCATCATTAGATCTATAATATCTTGTGGCTAAGGAGACAAGGAGATGCAGGTACTTACAATGAACTATAGCATACATAAATTTCTGATATTATTACCTTGTGTACATAAAATTTCAATAGGAGATGAACATTCAGTTCCACACATGGAAAGAAGTAAAGGATGTCCAATCAACTGTAGAGAGATCTCTGGCTTTGGATGAAGAGTGTACTGAATGTTTTCCCTTGTATCTCAGCTGAGGCTCCTGAAAAGGTCAGTTTGACTTCAAGTGTATTATGAGGAAAGCTTATTAGCAGGGAAGCAATGTCAGTTCCCATGACATCTGCAGCTCTTCCCGGGACATTCTCTTGTATCACTGAGAGCCCTAGCAACATCTATGATGTCACCATTGCTGTGGCAAAACCAACTGCCCTTGGGAAGTTTATTCAATATCTTCACCATTTACTGATGAACATGATGACATACAGCAGAGTCTAGTTCAGAGAGAATGGAAAGTGTAGAGAGACCAAATAGTGAGAGAAGAAAACTGACCTTCAAGAATGTCAAGAATGAAATGGTCAAGGGAATTGTGTAAGGAGTTGTGTACAGGAAAAAGGAAGCTTCTTGGAGGAAGTGTGGTTGAACTGAATCTTCAAGTAATGGGGCACAGAAAGCTGTAGTCTCTAGTAACCAACACAGCTCCCTGCTTGGCATGGCTCTTGAAATTCAAGGTTTCCAGGATATTAACTGTTCTGGATCAGAGGTCAGGAACTGGTAAGGCCAAAGCTTCATGCTGGGAACTCTGCTTTTGTTCCATTTGGGGGATTGGCATTGATTAGTGAACATGAGACCAACATTAAAACGGGAGGGATTAATGAGGTGTGTCAATTTCAAGGCAGGGCATCACTGTATTTCAACCACACTGGCTAACTTTTGATACTTCCTAGGTGCTCTGTGGGTCCTAGGTTGTCAGTGAAGTGACTTTTTGAGTCTGGTGATCATGTTCTGCCCTTATATGTCTTCTCCATTAACAGTTATCTGGTTAGAGTAACCTTTCAAGATATTTTGGGAACCTGTAAATGACAGGGGTGATTGTGAACTATGGCAATTTTTTCCTGACTCATAAACCCACAGGCTTTTGGACTTGGCATCAAAGCTGAATTTTGAGACTGTGGCTGGGAATAAGCCTGAAGAGGCCATCTCCTTCGTTACTTGGTGCAATGCTAAGAAGGCAGAGAGAATGAGTTAGCTGAGATAACCTCTCCTTCAAATAGAGAAGACAGCTGAGTTTTCCAGAGGGGACATCTGAAACATGGCACTAAATAATTTGGGCTGTAACTGATTCATTGGTAAATAAGCTTTCTCAAACACCTGATTAGGACTCAGGGTGGTCTGTCCCTCCTCTTTGCCTTGTCATACTGCAAGATAATTTGTGTTCATCTACCCACAAGGGTATATAAATCATTTTATATAAGGTCTATGTTTTTGGTAGGCTGCATCTTCAGGGTATTCCTTTGCCCAAAATCATGTCTCTGAATTCTTCCTAAAGGCAGAACCTCACATGTGGGCAGGAATGACATGAGGATAAAGACTATTCTCCTCCCTCTAAAAAGAAACAAAATAGAGCCTGTGGCATGCATAAAGAAAGTGTAGTACATATACACAATGGAATACTACTCAGCAGAGAAAAACAATGACATCATAAGGTTTGCAGGAAAATGGAAGGAATTAGAAAAAATCATCCTGAGTAAAGTATCCCAGACTCAGAAAGACAATCATATTTTTCTAGTTTCTTGTATTCTATATTTATATATTGGATATTAGAGCCTTATCAGATGAGAATTTTAGTTTTATTTTTCTGTTTTCTTGTGTTAAATTAGTATATTTTGGATATTAGAACTTTATCAGAGGAGAATTTTGGTGTTATTTAATTTATTGTGTTCAATAACTAAGTGTCTGATATTAGACCTTTATCAGATAAGATTTTTTTGTTTTATTTAACTAATTATATTCACTATGTGTATTTTGATATGAGGCCATTATCAGATGTGAGTTTTTGTTCTATTTATCTGATTTCTTGTGTTTACTAAGTATATTTTGGATATTGGACCTTTACTGAGGAGAAATTTTTTTTTTCTAATTTCTTTGTTTCATGTATATATTTTAGATTTTAGAATTTTAACAGATGATAATTTTTGTTTTATTTATCTAATTATGTTCAATATTTAAATTTTGGGTATTAGACCTTTATCTGATGTGAATTTTTGTTTTACATATCTGATTTATTCCATTCAATATGTATAATTTTTATATTAGACCTACCAGTGAGAATTTTGTTGTTTCTAATTTTTTGATATCAGTTTATATATTTTGGATATTAGAACTATATCAGTTGACAATTTTTGTTTTATGTACCTGATATCTTGTTTTCAATATGTATATTTTGTATATTAGACTTTTATCAGAAGAGAATATTTGTTTTATTTATCTGATTTGTAGGTTCAACATGTATATTTTGTATATTACACCTTTAGCATTAGAAAATTTTTGTTTTATCTATCTGATTTCTTTTGTTTAATATGTATATTTTAGACATGACAGATTTATCATTTTAAAATTTTTGTTTTATTAAATTTCTTGTGTTCAGTAAGTATATTTTGGATATTAGACCTTTGTCACGTGAGAATTTTTGTTATATTTCACCTCCTGTTTTCAGTATGGATATTTTTAAAGTTAGACCTTTATCAGTTGAGAATTTTTGTTTTATTTATCTGATTTCTTGGGATCTATGTACATGTTGTATATCAGACCTTTATCAGATGAGATTTTTTTATCCAATTTCTTGTTTTAAATATGTGTATTTTTGATACTTACATTTATCAGATGAGAATTTTTGTTTTGTCTTTTAAATGGTTTATCTGGTCTTGATTTAACTTAGGTATGTGGTACCTATCCAGAAAATTATCCATTTCTTTTTGATTTTCCAGGTTTGTGGAGTAGAAGTTTTTGAAGTATGTCCTGATTATTCTCTGGATTTCCTCATTGTCTGTTGTTATGTCCCCCTTTTCATTTCTGATTTTGTTAATTTGGACTCTCTCTCTCTG
>NW_023413389.1:0-36548 GCF_903995425.1 Onychomys torridus
ACTCAGTTGCTACCTCACTGTAGTTTATCAGGCACTGACCACTGTATCCTTAAGACTCAAGTTGACAACTCCAAGTGAGTAAACAACATCATTATGTAGGACCCTGAGACTGCAAATAAACCCCAGGCTCTGGGACACTCATTTGCTCATAGGTATCTGAGCCTGTTCGAGGTAGAGAGGTTTAAACCAAAATCAAATTAGTCAGCCTCACAAAGCCCTGCTACTATTGGGCAGGAAGATGGAGCAGCAAGGACATCTAGGAGGTTGGCTCAGGGATTGACAAGCATTTCAGAAGAGACAGAGCAGGGAAAGGTCAGAAAATGAAGGCATAGTCTTTTAGAGGAGGAGGTCAGACTAGACATGCCTACACTCACCATAGATTCTGAGTATGAGTAGGGATCAGAGGGCAGTGAAGGGTCAGCTGTGTAGACACTATGAAACCAGTATAATGAAGTAGAAAGATTCAGGGGTACTGATGAATGGGGGTGATGCTGCTGACCTCCCCTCAACAGGACACACACACACACACACCAAGGCTGAGAGTTAAACACCCTCATTTCAAATTTCTACCAAAAGCAAAGGTCATAATATTGATTGATTTCTTTCTCTCTTCCCTCTTAGTCTCTCTTTTCATCTACTGGAACTCTCCCACCGCTGCCCAAGACATCACTCTTGAAGCAGTTCCATCCGTTGTTGCTGTAGGGGGAAGTGTTCGTCTACTTGCCCACAATGTGCCAAGAAATATCGTTCAATTTAACTGGTACAAGGCAGAATATTTTAAGAAGCACATGATATCCTCATATATTAGAGGTCGAAGCCTACTGTATGGACCTGGATACCATGGTAAAACGAAAATGAACCCACAGGATTTTTCCGTGATCATCAATAATGTCAATAAGAATGACAGAGGAGGCTACAGAGCACAGGTGACATTAGAAAACTTTAGGGAAGTGTGTCCATCCGTGGCGATTAGAGTATATTGTAAGTAATTCATTGTAACCTCCGGGTCCTGGGTGGAGCTAATCCTACTTGACCTATAGAGCTGTCATGGCTGGATGACTCTGTGTTATGGTCCACACATTGTGATACAAACATTTAGTAAAGGACACACAGTGGAGAAAACAAAATAAATCAGGATGTCTCACTTGAATCCACCCTCAGAGAAGTGGGGATGAGGTAACTGAGCTCAAGCATGCTAGACTCTGCCCAGGGTCTTAGATGCTCATCATGAACATGGCCTTGAGAAAGACCCTTTGCGACTCTAGCAGGGCCTGGCTGAGGAAACCATGAGAGTCTCACAAAGAGATGACCCCCCAACAGCTTTGCTCAAGAATTCCATGCCAGACTGGACCAGGAATCCCAAAATGTTTGTAGACTGGGTTGGAATTTGATCTCCAGTTGGAGCTGACAGGGGACAATGATGGACTGTAGACTGGGAGTCTGTTGACAGTCAGACTCTGAGAGCCATGTCTGAGGTAGGTCACCTGGGCATCTCCTCCTGAGACTCAGTGTGCACAGCATAGGTGGAGAGGTAGGAAAGGCAACCAGCCAGCTCTTCTGATGGTCTTCTGAGACCTCCCAGGAAGGTCAAGAACCCTAAAGAGGTAGAAGAAAACGTGTACAAATGGCGGCTCCAGTTCTCTGGGGGTCCCGCCAGCAAAAATGCCCATATGATGCATCTGGCATCATAACAAATATTATTTGAAATCCAATTTCAAGGTGCTTTCATACTGTCTCCTAAAAGTCTGATGACTTTAAGCTCTGATCCGTTTTCGGTCTTTGATCCATGTAGAGTTGATCTGTAAATGGTGTTAGGTGAAGTCTTAACTTCATTCTTTTACCTGGATATCACATCTTCCCAACATCCCTTGTTTGACTGATTATTCTTCAAACATTGTGCAGTCTTAGCAGCCTGATCAGAACTCACCTAGTCTCAGAGGTTCAGATGGACAGCAAGAATGCCTTCCAAGTTCTGTAACTCAATAGGACAACTCTCTTTCACACCAATTGATTCAAAAGAAGCAGCAGAAATGTATGTTTTGAACAAACCTAAAAAGTAATAGATGAAATGCTGGATATGCCAACTGTGCATATCTGACACACATTATAATATATATGCAAAACTGTGCCCCATAAACACACATATTTAGAATATTAACTAATTTTTCATTTAATCATGGCCAGTGTGCATGAGCAGTTCTGGGCTTTCCAATTCTATGTTACTGATCTGTATGTCTGCTTTTATATCAATAGTAGACCATTTTGATTGTTGCAGCTTTGTACTAAAAAATGAAATCAGGTAGGATGTCCTGGAATTTTATTCTTGTTTTTTTCAAGATACTTTTAAGGCCAGGTATGGTGGTCCTTGCCTCTAACCCCAGCTCTTGGGAGCAGAGACAGGTGGATGTCTGGGAGTTTGAGGCTAGTTTGATCTATATAGTTATTTGTAGTTGGAATATCAAGCATTTCATCTGTCACTTTTTATGTTTGTTAAAAACATTCATTTCTGCTGGTTCTTTTGAATTAATTGGTGTGAAACAGAGTTGTCCTATTGAGCAGAAACAGGTGGATCTCTGGGAGTTTGAGGCCAGCCTGATCTATATAGTGATTTTCAGGACAGCTAGAATGGACTTTTCTATTTCTGTGCAAAATGCCACTGGGGTTTTGATCTGAAGTGCATAGAACTGTTAAACTACATTCAGGAATATTGTCATCTATTTAAAAAAGTCTTTCAGGCAAGCTGGCTCATGCCTGTAAATCCAGCCACTCAAGAAGCTGAGGCAGGAGTACCAAGTTCTAAAAGACCCTACCACAGCCAATTCAAGGCCATCTGATTTATTTAGTGACATCGTCTTTCCAAATAAAAATTAGAAGGCAGAGCTTAGAGTGGTAGTGCATTGCTCACCATGCACAAAGCCCTGGGTTCAATCCCAGTACAGCAGAACAACAGTAATAATGAGATTAAGTCTTCCAACCCATCAACCCCAATGGCTGTCATTTCTTGTCTTCTTTCATCATCTCTTATTTGGTAGTTTGCTGAGTGCAAGTCTTTTATCTCCTTGGTGGAGTTAATTCTAAGTACTTTATTCTTTTTGGTTCTTTCTTAAATAAAAACCTTCTTCATTTCCTTTCCAGTTGTTCACTATTAAGGCTGGGAGTATTGTTCAGGGGCTGAGCACTTTCTGGGCATGCAGGAGGCCCTAGGTTCAAGCACCACTACTTCCAGGAATAATGAAAATCAAATTGATCATGGTCAGTAGTAGTATACAGAAATACAGCTCACTTGGGCATGTTCATTTCATTAGCCAACCAATCTGCTAGTTTTGCTCATTTAGTTCTGAGAACTTTCTGTATAATGTTTAGGATTTTCTAAGAACAAGTACCTGTCATCTACAGATATCTTTCGCACCTCATAACTGGGCACCTTCATTTCATTGTCTCCCAAATGGCTCTGTAGCACTCCCAAGAGTCTCTTGAACAGAAGTGGTTACAGCAGCATCATGTGTTCTCTCTAATCTTAGACAGAAAGCTGTCAGTCTCCCACCTGAATATGATGTTGGCTGTGGGTTTCCATGTATGGCTTTTGTTACACTAAGCTGGACTTCTATCCAGTTTCAGTGTTTTTATTATCAAAGGTTGTGAAATTTTGTCAATTTTTTGATGATACACTCTTATTGGTTATACAGCTATTCGATTTTGTTTCTTTCCCACTTCCATCTCTAAAGAATCTAGGTTTGTAAGGATTTATCCATTGCATCTAGGCCACACAACTGTTAGCATATAACTACCCAGTGCTCTTGAAATTCTTCATATTCTTGAGAATGGATGATGAGGTCTCAAATTGTATTAATATCCCTCTCCTTTTTTGCAAAGTTAATCTGAGAAAAGTTGCGAATATTGTAAATCATTTTTGAATAACCTACTTTTGGTGCATCAGCTTTCTTTGCTGTTTCTCTAGTCTCTGTTCATTTATCTTCATTCTCATCTTCAGTTTTCTCCTTCCACTAGCATGGAAGGCAAGAGTCTCATTATGTAACCCAAACTTGCCTCAAATTCACAATCCTTTCATAGTGTCCCATAAGTTTAGGCATGTTGTACATTCATTTTCATTGAATTCTAGGAAGTCTTTAATTCTTTCTTTATTTCTTCCTTGACTGATTGGTGATTCAGTTGACCATTATTCCATTTCCATGAGATTGTAGACTCTAATTTTTCTTGTTGTTGAAATATAACTTTAAGCCATGGTGGTCTGATAGTATACAGGAGTTTATTTCAATTTTTGTATCTGTAGAGATTTGTTTTGTGACCAAGCATGTGGTCAATTTTAGAGAAGGTTCCATGGGGTGCTGAAAAAAAAGGTATATTCTCTTATGTTAGGGTGGAATATTCTGTAGATATCTATTAAGTCCATTTGAATCATAATGTCTGTTAGTTTCCTTATTTCTCTGTTAAGTTTCTGTCTGGAAGACCTGTCCATTGGTGAGAGTGAGGTGTTGAAGTCTCCCACTAGTAGTGTATGGAGTTTGATGTGCAATTTAAACTTTAGTAATGTTTCTTTTACAAATGTGTGTGCCCTTGTATTTGGGGCATAAATATTCAGAACTGAGACTCCATCTTGTTGGATTTTCCCTGTGATAAATATGTAATGTCCTTCCTGATCTCTTTTGATTGATTTTAGTTTGAAGCCTATTTTGTTGGATATTAAGATAGATACACCAGCTTGCTTCTTAAATCCATTTGACTGCAAAGTCTTTTTCCAGCCTTTTATTCAGAGGTGGTGTCTGTCTTTGAAGTTGAGTTGTGTATCTTGTATGCAGCAGAAGGATGGATCTTGTTTTGTATCCATTCTGTTAGCCTGTGTCTTTTTATAGGTGAATTGAGATCACTGATATTAATGACTAGTGATTGTTACTTCCTGTTATATTTTGGTGGCAGTGTTCCATGTTTTCCTTCTTTGATGTTTGTTGTTGTGGGACTATCTATTACCTGTGATTTCATGGGTGTATCTGACTTCCTTAGGTTGGATTTTTCCTTTTAGTGCTTTCTGTCGTGCTTGATTTGTGGAAAGATATTGTTTCAATCTGGTTTTATCATGGAATATTTTCCTTTACTCGGTCTATTTTGATTGCGAGTTTTGCAGGGTATAATAGTTTAGGTGGCATCTATGGTCTCTTAGTGTCTGCATAACGTCTGTCCAGGACCTTCTGGCTTTTAGAGTCTCCCTTGAGAAATCAGATGTTATTCTTTTTTTTGAGCTGGGGATCAAACCCAGAGCCTTGTGCTTGTTAGCCAAGAGCTCTACCACTGAGCTAAATCCCCAACACCAGATGTTATTTTTATGAGTATGCCTTCACATGTTACTTGGACTTTTTCCTTTGCAGCCCTTAATATTTTTTCTTTATTCTGTATGTTTAGTAGTTTGATTATTATTTGGCAAGGTGACTTCTTTTTCCAGTCTATTTGGTGATCTGGAAGCTTCTTGTATCTCCATAGGCATTTCCTTCTTTAGATTGGGGAAGTTTTCTTATATGATTTTGTTGAATATATTTTCTCTGCCTTTGAGTTGGTATTCTTCTCCTTTTTCTATCCCTATTATTCTTAGGTTTGGTCTTTTCATGGTGTCCCAAATATCTTGGATATTTTGTGTAATGACTTTTTTGGATTTAGTGTTTTCTTTGATCGATGAATATGTTTCCTCTATTGTATCTTCAATGCCAGAGATCTACTCTAACATCTCTTGCATTCTGTTGGTTATGCTTGCATCTGTAGTTCCTGTACATTTACTCAGATTTTCCACTTTCAGCATTCCCTCAGTTTGTGTCTTTTCGTTTGTTTGGTTGGTTTGGTTTGGTTTTGTTTGGTTTGGTTTGGTTTGGTTTGGTTTGGTTTGGTTTTTGAGACAGGGTTTCTCTGTGTAGCATTGGAGCCTGTCCTAGACTAGCTCTGTAGACCAGGCTGGCCTTGAACTCACAGAGATCCACCTGCCTCTGCCTCTTGAGGGATGGGATTAAAGGTGTGCACCACCACCACCCAGCAGTTTCTGTCTTCTTTCTTCTCTTGACTTCAGTTTTCAAATCTTGAACTGTTTCCCTCACTTGTTGAATTGCTTTCGCTTGGCTTTCTTTAAGGGATTTATTGATGTCTTCCAATTTTTTTCTTTGACATTTCCTTGAATTCTTTTAAGGATTTTTTTTTATTTCCTCTTTAAAGATCTCTGTCATGTTCTTAAGGTCATTTTTTTTCATTTCTTTTTTTTAATTTTATTACATTTGTGTTTTAATTTTACACATCAGCCATGGGTTCCCCTGTCCTCCCCCTTCCCATATCTGCCCCCACCTTCCCTCAAAGCCCTCCTCTGCAATCCCATCTCCTCCAGGGCCAAGACTCCCCTGGGGATTCATTTAAACAAGGTGAATCCAGTACAGGCAGGTCCAGTTCCCTCCTCCCAGGCTGAGCAAAGTGTCCCTGTGTAAGGCCAAGGTTCCAAACATCCAGCTCATGCACTAAGGACAGGTCCAGGTCCCACTGCCTGGGTGCCTCCCAAACAGATAAATTATTCAATTGTCTCACTTATCCAGAGGGTCTGCTCTAGCTGGAGTCTCCATAGCCTTTGGTTCATAATTCATGTGCTTCCATTTGTTTGGCTATTTGTCCCTGTGCTGCTCCTAATCTTGGTCTCAACAATTCGCACCCTTACAATCGCTCCTCTTTCTCTACAATTGGACTCATGGAGCTCCACCTGAGGCCTGGCCGAGGATCTCTGCATCCACTTCCATCAGTTATTGGATGAGAGTTCCAGCACCACCATTAGGGTGTTTGGCCATCTGATCACCAGACTAGGTCAGATCAGACTTTCTCTTGACCATTACCAGCAGTCTATGGAGGATGTATCATTGTGGATTTCTGGTGACCTCTCCAGCACTCTGCCTATTCCTGCTGTCATGTGGTCTTCATTTACCATGGTCTGTTATTCCTTGTTCTCCCTTTCTGTTCTTGATCCAGCTGGGATCTCCTGCTCCCCTAAGCTCTCTTTCCCTTGAATCTTGCCCTTCATTACTCCCACTGTCGTCCAGGTTGTTCATGTAGATCTCATCCATTTCTGTGTCATTGGTTGATCCCTGTGTCTTTCCTAGGGTCCCAATTTCTAGGTAGCCTCCCTGGAGTTGTATAGCAGTCTAGTCATCTTTGTTTTGCATCTAGTATCCTACTATGAGTGAGCACATACCATGTTCTTCCTTCTGAGTCTGGATTACCCCACTCAGGATTATTTTTTCTAGATCCATACATTTACCTGCAAACCTCATGATGTCATTGTTTTTCTCTGCTGAGTAGTACTCCATTGTGTATATGTACCATATTTTCTTTATCCATTCTTCAGTTGAAGGGCATCTAGGTTGTTTCCAGGTTCTGGCTATTATAAACAATGCTGATATGAACATAGCTGAGCAAATGCCTTAAGGTCATATTTTAAGGTTGATTTTATTCTGTTTCTTCGGTGTTGGGATATTAAGGTCTTGCTGATGAAGTTTCTGATTGAGCCACATTGGTTTTTATGTTGTTGACCTATTTTTTCACTGGCATGTCCCTATATCTTTCTCCACTTGCTGCACTTGCTGTGGAGTACTGGGATTAAAGTCATGTCCACTATGTGTGAGCGCTTTAGAATTTCTTCATTCCTTTTTAAAATTTTTTTTCCAAGATACCGTTTCTCTGTGTAGTTTTGGTGCAAGTTGTGGATCTCATTCTGTACCAGGCAGGCCCTGAACTCACAGAAATCCGCCTGCCTATGACTCACACATGGTGGATTTAAGGCATGTGCCACCATGGCCCAGCTCCCACAGCCATTGTTTATGTTTTGTTCTAGTTAGCTTTCCAGTTACTGTGATAAAATGCCACAACCGAAACCAACTTGGCAGTTAGGGGTTTACTTGGCTTAAATGTCTTTATCAGGGTCTGTCACTGAAGGAAGTTCAGGCAAGAACAATAGGAAAAGCTTCCTAGCTTGCTCCCACAACTTCTCAGCTGCTTTTCTTATAGAGCCCATAAGAAAGGGGCTATCTGCAAGGGGATAGCACCGGGTCCTCCTCCACCAAACAGTAATTAAGAAAATGCCTTGCTGGCCATTGTGATGGAGGTGATACCTCAACTGAGGTTTTCTCTTCCCATGTGAATTTAGTCTGCCAAATAGACAAAAACTAAGCCGCATGTCTTTATTGGTCATCTGTTCCTCTTTCTTTAAAAGGAATGTCAGCTACATTCCTTCCCTTTGAATTGAGCTGCCTGTGGTTTTTATTGTTACTATTGTCGAACTGTGAGAGTTCTTAATATATTTTATTAAGTGGAATTCTGAAATATCAGCACCAGGTTTGGAGTGGAGTCTTTTAGCTTTCTGAGAAGGTGCAGAAGCATTTAATTCCAGCCCATATCTATGGGAACAAGCAAAACTCAGTCTTCCCCCAAGCTTCCTGCTCCATCCCTATGTCTAATGGCATCCTGGATCTCTGGTTTCTGGCTGACAGGGATGGAGCTTGCAATGTGAGGAAGAGGTTCTCCCAGACTTGTAAAGCCTAAGGTTGTGTGAGGGACTTTCCATGGTTAGTAGAACCTCGAGGTCATGTTTTCTTTCAGTGCCTAACACAAGCTTTCCTCTCCCCTCTATTTTCATTTTATGACCTCCATGACCTACAAGGAACACCCAAGGCTTTCAACTGTGCTCACATTCTTATTCTCAAAATTGGAGGAGAATATTCCCCAAAGATGAGGATGAGATATCTGCTCAGAGGTCTGCTCCTGTCTCATGGGTGGGGTGGCTGGCTCAGCTCTGACTCCATGGGGTGGGAGGAGTGAGTGGTGAAAGTGCCTGGGAGCCCTGTTCTGAGTCAGGGTGAACCATGTCACTGACCGTTGATGCTCTCTTCCTTACACTTCTCAAGCTTCAAAAAACCAAAAGCCAGATGAGTGTAGTGGCACATTCCTATGATGCCAGAACTGAGGACTTAGAGGTAGGTAGATAGTGTGAGTTTGATGCCAGCCTGGTCTACATAGCAAGTTCCAAGTGAGCTAAAACTGTACAGTGAGATCCTGTCTCAAAAAATATCAATACTGAGGATTAGATTGTAGGCTGTGGTCAGCACTGTGGTTATTCACTTCTTCTCTGACGTATTTAATCCATATCCATGGGGTAGGAAATACAATTTTTTCTACAAACAGAAATTCTTCAGTTAGGGATTTTTCCCAGTCCTCAGGTATAGCCTTTAACACCTTTAAGATTAGCTGGGCCATCTTAACCTCATGAAAATTATTGAATAAAATTGAAACAGAAGGCTATTTCATAAACAAGGGACCTGCCTGTTCACACTCACAGAAAGTGTGAACAAGAGTCTCCACAAAAATCATTGGGAAATACATTCCCCTACAATAAAATTTCTGGACATGTGGGCTGAAGAGGCTCCCAGTGTGGAATCTGCACAAATACCCTGAGTCAGAGTCACTGTGGGTGATCTTTGTAGGAGTAAGATTCAGCTCTTTCCTTACAGAACATATCTTGAACATGTGATCTTGCAGAGGGCCCCGTCCTTCTATGGGCCCTGTGAGCTGGCTGAGAACTCTGAGGGTGAAGAACTCTCAGCTGGTCTCCTCCACTGTTTATTCACAGATCCACTGACTCCACCCTCCATCCAGTTCACCAACACCACAGTCAAAGACGTGAATTTCGTGTTCCTGAAGTGTTTGTCAAAGAACACTGGGATCTCAATCCATTGGCTCTTCAAAGGACAGAGTCTGAGGATTACAAATGAGATGAGAGTGTCCCAGGACAACAGCACACTGGAAATAGTCCCTGCCAGGAGTTCCCATTCCGGGGACTATCAGTGTGAAGTATCCAATCAAGACATGTCCAAGAGGAGTGACCCCATCCATCTGGACATAATAGGTGAGTGACCTCTCTTCCCTTGTTACTCCTTAGCATTGGGGATGTGGGCTTTTTATTTATCAACGGAGTGCATAATGGGTAAAAATCACAGGGAGAAAAACATGGTTCAAGTTATAAATACAGCCAGCTTGCTGATGGATGCATGTTAATCTCATGATAACACACCAAACAAGCTGAGCACAGTGCTGTATGCCTTTAACCCCAGCACACCAGAGGCAGAGACAGTTGGATCTCTATGAGTTCCCAACCACCCTGGTCTTTGTAGCCTGTTTCAGGATAGCCAGAGCTACATAGTGAGACACAGTCTCAAAAGAGAGAGAGAACATGAAGCAGGAGGCATAGAAGTACAAGGTCAGCTCAGATTACATTGTGAGACCTGGTCAATAATAACAACAATAGATGTCAATATAGCAAATAGAAATGCAAAGTGATTAAGAGTTTAAGGTCTGAGTCACATACACAGTCAACCATCAGAATCTAGTAAAATATTCATGTTACTCCATACCCCAGACACACATTCAAAACTTCTTTAGATTATTTGCAAGACCTAATATGAGTACTGCACATAAGCTAATCTTATTGTGTTGAGTACAGGACAAAGATATGAGGAAACAATACATTTTTCATTGTAGACAAACTTTTCCAAGTAGTTTGTTTCCAAGGTTTCGATCCATAAATATAAAATCCATAGATAGAAAGTACCTATATTGAGTTTATTACTAGGTTTGCATATTTATTCATTTTGTATGGGTGTTCCCACCCTAGTGTGTTGAAGTCAGAGGACAATTTGTGGGGGCCTGTTCTCTGGGGACAGAGAATTGAACTCAACTGTGTGAGCAAGCCCTTTATCTGTTAAGCCATTTCACTGGCCCACATTGTGCATTTATATCTGTGTGCCAGTGGGGGCAGGTACTTGGAAGGAATCCGGCAGGTATTCTTCCCAACTGAGCTAACTTGGTGGCCCATATACTGAGCTTCTTATCCTCATGCTCCTTGCACAAGACTCTTTTTTCTGATAACAATTTTTTGTGGTGTATATTAGTAGTAACAGTAGTAGTAGAAGTAGTATGTGTGTGTGTGTGTGTGTGTGTGTGTGTGTGTATGTGTGTGTGTGTTTGATTCTTAACTATTGAGCTATTTCTCCATTCCCATAAACCAAATACATGGAGAGATAGCTCAATAGTTAAGAGCCCTAGCAGCAATTCCAAAGTACGGGGGTTCAATTCCCACCACCCACATGGCAGTTAATTACTCTATGTAACTGAACTTCCAAGGAATTCAACACACTCATCTGTCCTCCTCAGGTACAAACCATGTGTGCCTGTGGTGTAGAGACATATAAGCAGCCAAAATGCCTATATGATGCATCTGGCATCATAACAAAGACACCATTTGAAATCCAATTTCAAGATGCTTTCATCCTGTCTCCTAAAAGTCTGATGACTTTCAGTTCTGATCCATTTTAGGTCTTTGATCCAAGTAGAGGGGATTTGTATATGTTGTTAGGTAAAGGCTTAACTTCATACTTTTACCTGGATATCACATCACCCCAACATACCTTCTTTAACTGATAATTCTACCAACATTGTGCAGTCTCAGCAGCCTGATATAAACTTATCTGGGACTATACCTGACTGTACTGAATCTACCAGGTTGAGCTGAAATGACAGAGGAGTCTTTGCCCTGGAGGAGATAGGGATGGAGGGGAGGGGCTGGGGGGAACCTGAGGGTGCGTGTTGGAGTGGGAGAGGACAGGGGAACCCATGGCTGATATGTAAAATTAAAACACATATATAATTTAAAAAATGACAAAAAAAAGAGTCATCTGGGGTTGGGGATTTAGCTCAGTAGTAGAGCGCTTGGCTAGCAAGCACAAGGCCCTGGACTCAATCCTCAGCTAATGAAAAAAAACAAAAATGAACTCATCCTGTCACAGAGGGGCAGATAGACAGCAAGAATGCTTTCCAAGTTCTGTAACTCAACAGGACAACTCTGTTTCACACCAATTAACTCAAAAGAATATCAGAAATGAATGTTTGTAACAGACATAAAAAGTGACAGATGAAATGCTGGATATGCCAACTGTGCATATCTGACAAACATTATAATATATATGCAAAACTGTGCCCCATAAACACACATATTTAGAATATTTACTAATCTTTCATTTAATCATGGCCAGTGTGCATGAGCAGTGCATGTCTGGGATTTCCAATTCTATGTTACTGATCTGTATATCAGCCTTTATGTCAGTAATAGACTATTTTTGACTGTTGCAGTTTGTACTAAAAATTAAATCATGTAGGATGCCCTGCAATTTTATTCTTGTTTTTTTTTCAAGATACTGTTAAGGCCATGTATGGGGGTCCTTGCCTCTAATCCCAGCTCTTGGGAGCAGAGACAGGTGGATGTCTGGTAGTGTGAGGCCAGCCTGATCTATATAGTGAGTTCCAGGACGGCTAGAATGGACTTTGCTATGTCAGCTCTTTTCCTTCTCTTTGGATTGAGCTGCTTGTGGTTTTATTGTTACTATTGTTGAACTGTGAGAGTTCTTTATGTATTTTGGCCCATGTTTATACGTACAATGTGTAACATTTTTTGGCACTTGAAAATGATCTTCCCACTTTTCTTCAACTTTTTTACAAATTTTATAATTTAATTTTACATTTCCATGAACTCCCTCATCCTGGCCGCCTCCCCCCCTTTCCCCCAAGCCACCCCACACACACACACACCATTCCCATCTCCTCCAGGGCAAGGACTCCTCTGGGGATTCAGCTCAACCTGGTAGATTCAGTCCAGGCAGGGCCAGTCCCTTCTTCCCAGGCTGGGTGAAGTGTCCCTGCATTAGCCCCATGTCCCAAACAGCCAGCTCATGCACTAAGGACAGATCCTGGTCCCACTGCCTGGATGCCTCCCAAACAGTTCAAGCTATTCAATTGTCTCACTTATCCAGAGGACCTGATCCAGTTTGGAACTCCTGAGCAATTGGTTCATAGTTCATGTGTCTTGCATTAGTTTGGCTATTTGCCCCTGTGCTTTTTCCAGTCTTGGTCTCAATAATTCTCGCTCATACAATCCCTCCTGGAGATCCACAGGGAACCTGGCTGTGTATCTCTGCATCCGCTTCTCTCAGTCATTGGATGAGATTTCTAGCACAACAGTTAGAGTGTTTGGCCATCCTATCACCAGAGTAGGCCAGTTAAGGCTTTGTCTGGACCATTGCCAGTAGTCTATTTTGGAGGTACCTTTGTGGATTTCTGGGGACCTTCCTAGCACCTTGCTTCTTCCTATTCTCATGTGGTCATTTATCATGGTCTGTTATTCCTTGTTCTCCCTTTCTGTTCTTGATCCAGCTGGGATCTCCTGTTCCCCTAAGCTATATTTCCCTCAAACCTTGCCCTTCATTACCCCTCTTCACATCCAGTTTGCTCATGTAGATCTCATCCATTTCTCTGTCATTGTGCGATCCCTGTGTCTTTCTTAGGGTCCCGTGTTTTAGGTAGCCTCCCTGGACTTGTGAGTAGCAGTCTAGTCAACTTTGTTTTACATCTAGTATCCTCCTATGAGTGAGTTCATACCATGTTTGTCCTGCTGAGTCTGCGTTAGCTCACTCAGGATAATTATTTTCTAGTTCCTTCCATTTGCCTGCAAATGCCATTTTGTCATTGTTTTTCTCTGCTGAGTAGTACTCCATTGTGTATGTGTACCACATTTTCCTTATCCATTCTTCAGTTGAAGGGCATCTAGGTTGTTTCCAGGTTCTGGCTATTACAAACAATGCTGGTATGAACATAGCTGAGCATGTGCCCTTGTGGTATGACTGAGCATTCCTTGGGTATACGGCCAAGAGTGGTGTAGCTGGAACTTGGGGGAGATTGATTCCCAATTTTCTAAGAAAGTGCCATATTGATTTCCAATCTGGCTGTACATGCTTACATTCCCACCAGCAGTGGAGTAGTGTACCCCTTCCTCTACATCCTCTCCAGCATAAGCTGTCTTCAGTGTTTTTTATCTTAGGCAATCTGACTGGTGTAAGGTGGTATATCAGAGTCATTGTGATTTGCATTTCCCTGATGATTAGAGATGTTGAGCAATTCCTCTAAAAACTCAGGCTAGCCAAAAGAATCCTGTATAATAAAACCACCTCTGGAGGCATCATAATCCCTGACCTCAAGCTCTTCTGTAGAGCTACAGTAATAAAAACAGCTTTGTACTGGCATAAAAACCGACATGTGGACCAATGGAAATGAATTGAAGACCCTGACATTAATCCTGACAACTATGAGCATATAATTTTTTTTACAAAGAAGCCAAAAATGTACAATGGAAAAAAGAAAGCATCTTGAAAAATCGAACTGGCATAACTGGATATCAGTGTGTAGAAGGTTGCAAATAGATCCTTATCTGTCACCGTCCACAAAACTTAAGTCCAAGTGGATTAAAGACCTCAACATAAATCCAGTTACTCTAAACCTGATAGAAGAGAAAGTAGGAAGTAGTCTTAAACACATTGGCATAGGAGATCACCACCTAAATATAACACCAGTAACACAGAGACTAAGAGAAACAATCAATCAATGGGACCTTTTGAAACTGAGAAGCGTTTGTAGAGCAATGGACACCTTCAACCAGACAAACGAGAGCCCACAGTATGGGAAAAGGTCTTCACCAACCCCACATCTGACAGAGGGCTGATATCCAGAATATATCAAGAACTCAAGAAATTAGACATCAAAATGCCCAACAGTCCAATTAAGAAATGGGCTATAGAGCTAAACAGAGAATTCTCAACAGAGGAGACTCAAATGGCTGAAAGACATTTAAGGAATTGCTCAGCATCCCTAATCACCTTTCCACTTTCTTGATCCATGGTCTATTACTTGTTAATAGTGCTTTAAATGGCCTCCCAACTATATGTAGTCTGTATAATAAAGTGTGATATTTGATGTCTGTGTAAAACACAGAAAAATTAAGTCAACTATTTAACACCCACTACACATTTATCTCCCATTTGTTATGGTGAGACATTGGAAATTTGTCTTGGCTACTCTGAAATATACACTGCCATTGACTACAATTGTCTATGGGTTACTTCTGACCTGCTCCTCTTTCCAATGTGAAATTTACATTCTGCTACTGAAGCTCTTTGGTGTTTCCTTCACACACTCTGCTTAGCCTTATTTTACAATTTATTTATTTCTTTGTTTGTTTGTTCGTTCCTTCCTTCATTCATTCATGAATTCATTCATTTATTTATTATAAAGTGTTCTGCCTGCAAAACAGAAAGGGACATCATATTTCATTATAGATGGTTGCAAGCCACCATGTGGTTGGTGGGAATTGAACTTAGGTCCTCTAGAGGAGCTGCCACTTGTATTTACCACTGAGCCATCAATCCAACTGCAGTCCAGGGATTATTCCTGCATGAAAATACTAGTAGATACTGCTTGGTGGAAGGTCACGTCATGGTTCACATTTAAGGTTAATTTGCAGGCATAGCAATGATCATTGAACAGTCTTAGCAGCCTGATCAAAACTCATCTGGTCACAGACGGTCAGATGGACAGCAAGAATGCCTTGTAACATCTGTAACTAAATAGGACAACTCTGGTTCACACCAATATATTCAAAAGAGCCAGAAGAAATGAATTTTTATATTTATTTTTTCTTTTCTTTTTTATCAACAGATGTTCTATTTGTTTTACATTTCAACCACAGATCCCCCTGTTCTCCTTCCTCCTACGTTCCAGCCTTCCACCCCACCACCCCTCATTCCCACAACCTCTAAGGCAAGGTCTTCCCTGGGAAGTAGGCAGAGCCTGATACATTCAGTTGGGGCAGGAACAATACCCTCTCACTGTACCAAGGCTGAGTTAAGTATCTCAGCATAGGCATTAGGTTCCAAAAAGCCTGTAGTATGGACAGGTCCCGACTCCACTGCTTGCGGTCCTCCCAAACAGTTCAAGCTATACAACTGTCTCACTTATCCAGATGGCCTAATCCTGTTCCATGGAGGTTCCTCAGCTATTGGACACAGTTCATGTGTTTCCACTAGTTTGTCTAGTTGTCTCTGTACATTCTCCCATCATGGTCTCTATATCTTTTGTTCATATGATCCCTTCTCTCTCTCTCTCTCTCTCCTCTCTCTCTCTCTCTCTCTCTCTCTCTCTCTCTCTCTCTCTCTCTCTCTCTCTCTCTCTCTGTCTCCCTGGAGTTCCACCAGGTGATTGGCCGTGCATCTCTGTATCTGCTTCTATTGTCCCTGGATGAGGGTTCTATCATGACAGTTAGGGTGTTCGGCCATCCAATCACCAGTATAAGTCACCTCAAGCACCCTCTTGACCATTGCTGATAGTCTATAGTGGAGTCATCTATGTAGATTTCTGGGGACCTCTCTAGTACTCTGCATCTTACTATTCCCTTGGTGTCCTCATTTATCATAGAATCTCTTTCCTTGTTCTCCCACTCTGTTCCTGATCCACCCAAGACCTCCTGCTCCCCTAATCTCTCTTAATCCTGAACGTTGCCATCTATTACCCTCTCTCAACTCCAGGTTGCTCATGTAGATGTCATCCATTTCTCCATCACTGGGCAATCCTGTGTCTTTTATAGGATCCTCTTTTCTAGGTAGCCTTCCTGGAGCTGTGAGTTGCAGTCTGGTTATCCTTTGCTTTTCATCTAGTATCTACTTATGAGTGAGTACATACCATGTTTGTCTTTCTGAGTCTGGGTTACCTCGCTCAGGATGATTTTTCCTAGTTCCATCCATTTGACTGCAAATTCATGCTGTCATTGTTTTTCTCTGCTGAGTAGTATTCCATTGTGTATATGTATCACATTTTCTTTATCCATTCTTCAGTTGAAGGGCATCTTGGTTGTTTCCAGGTACTGGCTATTAAAATAATGTTGCTATGACCATAGCTGAGCATGTGTCCTTGTGGTATGATTGAGCATTGCTTGGGTATATGTTCAAGAATGGTATAGCTGAGTCTAAGGGAGATCAATTCCCAGTTTCCTGAGAAAGCGCCGTACTGATTTCCAAAGTGGCTGTACAAGTTTGCATTCCCACAAACTGTGGAGGAGTGTTTCTGTTGCTCCACATCCTCTCCAGCAAAAGCAGCCTTCAGTGTTTTTGATCTTAGCCAGTCTGACAGGTAACTCAGAGTTGTTTTGATTTGCATTTCCCTGATGACTAAGGATGTTGAGCCATTCCTTAAGTGTCTTTCAGCAATTTGAGCTTCTTCTGTTGAGAATTCTCTGTTTAGCTCTATAGCCAATTTTTAAATTGGACTGTTGCTTATTTTGGTGTCTAATTTCTTGAGTTCTTTATATATTCTGGATATCAGCCCTCTGTCAGATGTGGGGTTGGTGAAGATGTTTTCCCAATCTGTAGGCTGTCGCTTTGTCTTGTTGATGGTGTCCTTTGCTCTACAAATGCTTCTCGGTTTCAACGGGTCCCATTGATTGATTGTTTCTCTCAGGCTCTGTGCTACTGGTGTTATATTTAGAAAGTGATCTCTAATGACAATGCATTCAAGACTACTTCCTGCTGTCTTTTCTATCAGGTTTAGAGTACCTGGACTTAACTTGAGTTGCACGGTAACAGATGTGGATCTATTTGCAATCTTTTACATGTGGACACCCAGTTATGCCAGCACCATTTTTTGAAGATGCTTTCTTTTTTCCATTTTACACTTTAGGCTTCTTTATCAAAAGTCATCTGTTTGTAGGTGTCCGCATTAATGTCAGTGTCTTCAGTTCAGTTCCAGTCGACCACGTGTTGTTTTGCCAGTACCAAGCTGTTTTTATTACTGTAGGTCTATAGTAGAGCTTAAAGTCAGGGATTGTGATGCCTCCAGAGGTTGTTTTATTACACAGGATTCTTTTGGCTATCATGGGTTTTTTGTTTTTCCATATGAAGTTGAGTATTTTTCTATCCAGATCTATGAAGAATTGTGTAGGGATTTTAATGAGGATTTCATTGAATCTGTAGATTGCTTTTGGTAAAATTGCCACTTTTACTATGTTAATCCTAACTATCCATGAGCATGAGAGATCTTTCCATTTTCTGACATCTTCTTCAACTTCTTTCTTCAGGGACTTAAAGTTTTTGTCATACAGGTCCTTCACTTGCTTAGTTAGAGTTATCTCAACGTATTTTATATTATTTGTGGCTATTGTAAAGGGTAATTTTTCTCTGATTTCTTTCTCCACATGTTGTCATTTGTATATAGGAGGGCTACTATTTTTTTTTAGTTAATCTTCTATTCTGATACACTACTGAATGTGTTTATCAGCTGTGAGAGTTCCTTGGTCAAATTTTTGGGGTCACTTATGTATATGCTATCATGCCATCTGCAAATAGTGAAAGTTTGACTTCTTTCTTTTCCAATTTGTATCCCCTTGGTCTTCTTTTATTGTCTTATTGCTCAAGCTAAAACCTCAAGTACTATATGGAATAAATATGTGGAGAACAGACAGGCTTGTTTTGTTCCTAAATTTTGTGGAATTGCATTGAGTTTCTCTCTGTTTACTTTGATGTTGGCTGTTGGTTTGCTCTAAATTGCTCTTATTATGTTTAGGTATGTTCCCTTCATTCCTGATCTCTCCAAGACCTTTATCATGAAGGGGTGTTGTATTTTGTCAAAGACCTTTTCAGCATCTAATAATATGATAATGTGTTTTTTTACTTTCAGTTTGTTTATATGGTGTATTATATGTACAGACTTTTGTATATTGAACCATACTTGTATCTCTGAGATGAAGCCTCCATGATCAATGTGAATAATTGTTTTGATGTGTTCTTGGAGTCTGATTTCCAGTTTTTTATTCAATGTTTATGATGGAGATTGGTCTGTAATTCTCTTTCTTTGTTGCATCTTTGTTTGGCTTGGGAATCAGAATAACTGTAGCATCATAGAAGGAGTTTTGTAGCATTCCTTCTGTTTCTATTGTGTGGAACAATTTAAAGAGTATTGCTATTAACTCTTCTTTGAAGATCTGCTAGAATTCTGCATTGAAACCATCTGGTCCTGGGCTTTCTTTGGTTAGGAGATATTTAATGACAGTTTCTGTTTCCTTAGGGGATATTGGACTATTTAAATAGTTCTTCTGGTCCTGATTTAACTTAGGTATGTGGTACTTATCCAGAAAATTGTTCAACTCTTTTAGATTTTCCAATTTTATAGAGTACAGGTTTTGAAGTATGACTGATGATTCTCTGGATTTCCTCATTGTCAGTTGTTATGTCTCCCTTTTCATTTGTAATTTTCTGAATTTGGATGCTCTCTCTGTCTTTTGGTAGTGTGGATAAAGGCATGTCTATCTTGTTGATTTTCTCAAAGAACATACTCTTTGTTTCACTGATTCTTTGTTTCTATTTTAGTGATTTCAGCTCTCAATTTGATTATTTCCTGGCATCTACTCCTCCTGGGTGACTTTGCTTCTTCTTGTTCTACAGCTTTCAGGTGTGCTCTTAGTCACTAGCATGAGATTTCTCCAACTTCTTTATGTGGGTATTTAGTGTTATGAATTTCCCTCTTGGCCCTATTTTCATAGTGTCCCATAAGTTTGGGTATGTAGTATATTCATTTTCATTGATCTCTAGGAAGTCTTTAATTTCTTTATTTCTTCCTTAACCCATTGGTCATTCAGTTGAGCATTATTCAGTTTCCATGAGATTGTAGGTTTTCTGTTATTTTTGTTGTTGTTGAAATCTAACTTTAAACCATTGTAGTCTGCTGGAATACAGGAGGTTATTCCAATTATTTGTATCTGTTGAGGTTTCCTTTGTGACCAAGCATGTGGTTGATTATAGAGAAGGTTTCAAGGGGTGATGAGAAGAAAGTATATTCTTTTTTGTTAGGATGGAATGTTCTGTAGATATCAATTAAGTCCATTTGAGTCACAGCATCAGTTTAGCCCATATTTCTCTATTACATTTTGATATGGCAGATCTGTCCAGTGGTGAGAGTGGGGTGATGAAGTCTCCCACTATTAATGTGTGAGGTTTTATGTGTGATTTATGCTTTATTAATGTTTCTTTTGCATATGTGGGTGCCCCTGTATTTGGGACATAAATGTTCAGAATTAAAACTTCCTCTTGGTGTATCTTTCCTGTGATGAGTATGAATGTCCTTCTTGATCTCTTTTGATTGATTTTAGTTTGAAGTCTATTTTGTGGGATATTAGGATTGCTACACCAACTTGTTTCTGAAGACCATTTGATTGGTAAGACTTTTCCCAGCCTTTTTTCTGAGGTAGCATCTATCTTTGAATATGAGGTGTGTTTCTGGTATGCAGCAGAAAGATGGGTCCTGTTCATATCCTCTCAGTTAGCCTGTGTCTTTCTATAGGTGAATTAAGTCTATTGATATTAAGAAATATTAATGACCCATGATTGTTAGTTCCTGATATGTTTTGGTGGTAGTGAGTGTGTATTTCTCTTCTTTGGGCTTTGCTGCTGTTGGGTTATCTATTGCCTGTATTTTTGTAGGTATATCTGACTTCCTTAGGTTGTAATTTTCCTTCTAGTGCTATTTGTAGGGCATGATTTGTGGATAGTTATTGTTTAAATCTGGTTTTGTCCTAGAATGACTTGTTCACTCCGTCTATGGTTATTGAAAGTTTTGCTGGGTATAGTAGTCTAGGCTAGTCTCTTAGTGTCTGCATTATGTCTGTCCAGGTCATTCTGACTTGCAAAGTCTCCATTGATAAATTGGATGTTATTCTGATGGGTTTGCCTTTATAAGTCACTTGGCCATTTTCTTTTATTGCTCTTAATATTATTTCTTTGTTCTGTAGATATGCTTGTTTAATTATGATGTGGCAAGGGGAGTTTCTTGGGGGAGTCTAGTCTGTGTGGTGTTCTATAGGCTTCTTATATCTTCATAGGTATTTCCTTTTATAAGTTGAGAAAGTTTTCTTCTAGGACATTGTTGAATATATTTTCTGTGTTTTTGAGTTGTATTCTTCTCCTTCTTCTATCCCTATTATTCTTAGATTTGGCCTTTTCATGGTATCCCAAATTTCCTGGACGTTTTGTGCTATGACTTTATTGGCTTTGCTATTTTTTTTTTGACAGATGAATCTATTTCCTCTATTGTATCCTCTACACCAGAGATTCTCTCTTCCATTGCTTGTATTTTGTTGTTTATGCTTGCATCTGTGTTTCCTGTTTGTTTACTCAGATTTTCTATTTCTAGCATTCTCTCTGTTTGTGTCTACTTCATTGTTTCTATTCCCATTTGCAGGTCTTCAAGTGTTTCCCTCACATGTCTAATTGCTTTTCATGTTTTTCTTGGCTTTCTTTAAGGGATTTATTGATTTCTTCCAATTTTTGATTTGTCTATTCCTCTATTTGTTTATTGATTTCTTCCAATGTTTTGTTTGTCTTTTCCTCAATTTCATTTTTCATTTTTTCTTGAAAGGCCTCTAGCATCTTCATGATGGTGTTCTTAAGGTTGTTTTCTTCTTCTTCTACATTGTTATGTTCAGGTCTTACTGTTGGAGGAAGGCTAGGTTCTGATGATGCTGTATTGGTCTTTATGTTGTTGTATGTATTTTTTCCTTGACATCTGCCCATCTCCTCCTCTAATAGTTATAGGAGGTCTGTGTCTCAGTGAGTTGCTATTGGCCCAGTCTGTGCTTGTTGTGTCTGTGACTCAGGGGGCCCCTCTAGGTGCAATTTTAGTCCTTGGTCTAATTGGAGCAGGCAGATTCTGTGTCTCATGGAGCTACTCATGGGTTACCCCAAGTTTGTTGATTCTGTGACTCATAAAGCTGCTCTTGGTCCTATCAGGGCCTTTGTCCAGTCAGAGCTGACAGAGTCTGTGTTTCAGGAAGCCTCTCTTGGTCTAATGAGGGCTGGCAGATTCCCTATCTCACGAGGTTACTCTTTTACCAATGAGAGCTCTTTGTCTAAGGAGGGCTGCTGGTTTTCATGCCTCAGGAACTATCTTGGGTCTCAGGAGGATGGGTATGGGGGCAGGGCATGTAGATTGCAGGGTCTACTGGGAAGTCTTGGTGAGGGAGGAGCCCTGCCTGCTGGCTAGCAACTGGGACAGAGTTGCACAGGGTTTCCTGGGGACCAGCTGTGTCCCAGAATTGGGGCCAATCGGCATGACTCTCTGGGTATGGAGCCTCAATATTCTTTCAGTCAGCTCCTGGCTACAGGAACCAGAGAGTTGAATATTTACATTGACCTCAATTAGGACAATAAGAAAAAGATGTGATCATTAAAAGTAACTGTAAATATAGTGTAAAAATTGCTATGTGACTTTCTCCCTTCTTCAGAGCCTTCCAAGCACAGCCAGAGTGGATATGATTTAGGCTGCAGCCTAAAGCACACTCTCTCCCCACCCACCACAGGCCAGGACTTGAAGGAAGACAAATGGCCAGCCTAGAAACACAGTACTTACAAGAGTACTAGGAGAGAATATCCTGTTTATTCCCTCATATCTCCTAATCTACCTTCTTACAGGAAGTGCTCTCCCCAAAGGAACAAACAGATGTCAAACACAATCAGAGAGTTCTTGTCCACTTGCTCAGTGAGGATGAATTTATGGTGATGCTTCTTGTCTTTTCTGTTCATGACAGGTGAATATCGATCTTCATTACGGGTTATTATTGGAATTATTGCCCAATGTCTGATGGGGCTGATTGCAGTCATATTTGTACTGTTCTTCCTGTGGCGCCGCCATCGTGGCAGGTAAAGTGTCTTACACCCTTCCACCTAATCTTCCATTCCCTCCATGCTTGGGAAAACAAAGAGGCATCCTTCAATTTGTGTCTGGATGCCATCTTCTTCTCTTTGCTATGTGTCTGCTGTGCTCCTCATATCACTGCCTTGCTATGCCCTGTGCCCCATTGTCTGATGATCATGGTCACTCCTTTCCCTGTGAAGTTTGGAGATAAATTGAGTTCATCTTTCACCAGGGAGCCACAAATTGAGAACGACATTAAACAAGTGGACAATGAGACAACCAACTTCAATAAGACCTCCAAAGAAGCCTCAAATGTGGAACCTAACATGAAAGAGACGGCAAAAGTAAATTCTCAAACAAAGTACCACCCCCAGCACCAGTTAGAAAACAACACATATGATGGGGTAAAAGGATCAAAGGCTAGCATGGGGCTGGTTAGATTGGAAAATGAGGCAGCATCAAGAAAGGCAGTGACAGCCATGGTGTGAACACACAGCAAGTACACCAAGCAGCTCTCAGGGAACATCAGCTCCCAGGGTCCTTTCCAAATGAGGAACCAAACAACAGTGACAGTGTCTTCCTTTACTTTAGGGCAAGAAGTAAGAGCGTGCTCAGTGAGGACAACTGGACCAGTCCACCCACAGTAAGTAAAGGCACTGACCCTCAGGATTCAAAGGTCCCACCACCTGCCCATCCTTCCACAGCATCCTGGACATGAGCCACTGTCTCCTGTCTGATTTACCTTGCAGTTCTTCTCTTTCCAGACTCTGGCTGGCATTTTCTTTAGGATGGCAAGTAGCTCCCAAATAAAGACATGGAGACTTATTATTGATTGTGAATGCTCAGCCTTAGCTTAGGCTTGTCCATCTAGCTCCTTTACCTTAATTTAAACTGTTTCTATTATTCTATGTTTTGCCTCAGGCCTTTTTTAAACAATATTTATTTATTTGTTTATATTCATTCATTCATTATTCACACAGTGTTCTGCCTGAATCCCTACAGGCCAGAAGAGGGTACCAGATCTCATTACAGATGTTTATAAACCATCTTGTAGTTGCTGGAAATTAAACTCAGGTGTTCTGGAAGAACATCCAATGCTCTTAACCTCTGAGGCATCTCTCCAGCCCTGCCTCAGGCCTTTTTATCTTTCATTCAGTCTGTATGTCCTACTTTCTCGATTCCTCCCTCTCTGTCTGTCTGGCCCCAGGTGTCTCCCAGGCTTCTATTTCTTACCCTAAATACCTCCTCCTACATACTCTCCCTGCCTAGATGTCCCACCTATGCATCCTCCTTCACTATTAGCCATTCAGTTTTTACTTAGAAAAGTCCAGTGCCCTGGACATTCAAGGTAACCAGAACACATCTTTACATAGTTATACAAACACAACACAAATTTACACTGTTAAACAAATATTGCACAACACCAGCACTCAGGTGCTGTATGTCCTCACAGCCTTCCCAGCCACAGGAGACCAAGTCAGTGCTGAAGGGAGACTCAATCCACCAAGGCTTGGGTGGCATGAGGGAACCACATGTCCAAGAGCAGGTTCCTGACCTAATGCCTTCCCTGCTGTGTGGGAATTTGTGAGCATTCATTCTTCCTTAGGAAGACTCTCTACTGTGTGTGTCTGTGTCCCAAGGGCCACTGTGCTCCTTCTTGTCATAGGAATATGTCAGTCACAAATATCTCTGCAAAAAGAATAATGAAAGCTTTGTGAACCTGGAGAACTCCTGAAATGAATAATCCAGTTCTCTGTTCTTGATACCTCTCCTCTGGTCCTAATAAGCTAGGTCTGTGAAACAGACTCTGTAGGAGTCTGGACTTGGGCATCACACCCCTGAACACCCACTCCACATTTACCACCACTTCCTTCAACCTGCTTTGGTTACCAATCATTTAGGACCAATAAGTCCCAGATGAACTTTGCACTTCCATGTTCTGGTGACTCTTCTCTTGCTTCCGCAGGTCACATGACAACTCTCCTAATCAGGTAAGCACTGCCACTTTCACTGCCTGCTTCTTCTCAGATGTCCCTGGAGAGATGGGGACACTCAGAGCCACAACTGTGTGTCCTTAGTTCCTCGTGCAGAGACGAGGAGCTGCACCGCTCTCACCCTTAGCCTGCTCACCTGCACTCTGCCCACTACGAAAGAGGCTACAGGGGTGGGTGAGCTAGCCCCTGTGTAGTTCCCAGCACAGACCCAAAGGAGGAAGGGCCACACCCCTTCCCTTGTCTCTCCTCATCTGAACATGCTCTGGCTCTCAAAGGAAAGCATCCATTCCAACCAGGCAGAAGTGCAGGCTCTGGGATCTCACTCTGTCTCCTCCTCTGCCCAGCAGCCTAGTCCCTTGTAGACTGGCAGATGGATTCAGACAGGACACATCCTGTTATGTAGAAGACTGGCAGGTATCTTAGAGAATGATGGGAGGCATGCTCAAAAGTAAGGGTGGACATTGGCCAAAGGGCCACTGCAGATGAAAGGTCCTCAAGGAGCAAGAGTGGACAATGCCAGGGACAACAGGCTGCACATTAAAGTAGGCTGGGTGCTGTCTTCTAAAGTCTCTGTCACAGGAGGCCTTTCTGGGATGTTTTCCTGTGCAGGACAAACAGGCCATGTGGGTTGACTCTAAAGGAGGGGACTATTGTGTGTCTCTGTTCTTTGCCAGAAAGCTCCAGCCACATAGTATCTTATATTCTTCTTAGCAATTGAGATGGTCACTTAGAGAATTTAAAGGCTGGAAATGTTGCCCTATTGCTAGAGTGCTTGGCTGGCTGTCCCTGGCCTAGGTTTGATGCACAGAATCACAGTGGAGCACACCTGCAGTCACAGCACGTGGTCCCTAGAGAACTTGGGGACTCCCTGAGCTACATGAGAGTCAGTTCACACCAACACACACACACACACACACACACACACACACACACACACACACACACAAACCAGGTTTAGGGCAGATGTTTAGTATGTGAAGTGCAGTTTACAAATCTGACACCTGAGTTCAGTCCCCAAACCCTGAGGTGAAAGGAGAGACCCATCCTGCAAGTTGTCCTCTGAGATGCACCCATGTTCTGTCTGTCTCTATCTTTGCCTTGAGACTAACTGTACAATCATACTTTTTCAGGTGGATGGAACTTCACATTATTTCCTGAAAAACAATGTCCAGGAACCCAAATCCCTAACTTCAGACTTCCCATCTCCACCCGCAACAGCAACGTTCTTCCAAAGTAAAAACACAGTGATGGGACATGTCCCATTAGCTGCTGCTCCAGTATTCCCAGTCTCTTGCCCCTCACTGTGTGGGGGGGGTTGTGGAGGAGCATCCCCAAAGGACACAACCCTGCAGCCCCAGCCTTCAGAGTCAGCAGAGAAAAAGTCAGATAATAGTTTGGGTAGCCAGTGTCTAGCAGTAAGGTATTGATGGTGAGGGATTGCATGCACCCTTTAGAAACAGAACAAGAGCACTTTATGAAGTCCACTGTTGCCAGGGAGCTGGCTAAGTAGTGATCAGAAAACTGGTTGTGGCAGAGAAAAATGCGCTGTGGTAGGGGATGAACTCCAGTGGAGAAAGCCCTCTGACAGTTAGGTGACTATGTGTGCAGGTTCCTGGCAGACGATCTCTGCCCTAAGAAGGGTGACGATGTAGATTGGCTTGTGTACAGTCTAGGAGTCCAGTGGCAGCCACTCTGTACCTATTTCCTGACATGGGATTTTTGCTGTACACATGGCAGGCCGTGAAATCCAGGGTCCTGCAAACAGGAACTGTCTTGGTTGGTCGCAGCTGCAGTTCCATGGTGGAGAGATACAATCTCCCATGCATGTTTGTTTGGAATTCTATTTTACCTCTCAGTTGTGACTTGTTCTCTAGTCCCACAAAGGCTAAGAGGCCAAGCCTTCAGGAAGGGAATGAAGCAGTCATCGACATTTGACCACTCTGTTCTGAGTTCTTCCTCGCACACACTACTGTCTCCTTAGCTCCCCCAAACCAGCTCCTTCTCCTACAAGGGAATGTCCAGTGTTCTATCCGTTACTCCAGACTCCTCTCTTGTTCACACTTCCTGCTCTTGTTACCATTAAGCTCTGTGGGGCCTCTGTTCTAATTGTGTCTGTCTCCCTGTCCACCTCTGCCCCACTACAGTGACAGGAGAGTAGTAATCAGGAAAGAAATTAGTGGACCAGGAAGACTAGAAGCCTGTCCCCACCTGACTTCATACATTCGAGCATACTGAAGAGACACCAGAGATAGGAGCTGGAGAGATGGTTCAGTGGATCTAAGCACTTGCATGCTATTCCAGAGGACTCAGATCCTCATTAACCACACAGCTAAAAAGGTTTTGTAACTGTAGTCTCAGGGGATGTGATACCATCTTCTCTCCCCAGGGGGTACCAGACATATACATAATGTACAGACATACAAGACAGAAAACCACCAACCACCACCAGCACCACCAACACTACCATCACCACCACCACCATCACCACCCACATACATAGGCATAGAGGGAGAGTTCAAGACCGGAGCTTTCTGGGTAACAATTCTGCCTGTCCTGGAACTTGCTCTGTAGACAAGTCTGGCCACAAACTCATTGAGATCTGCCCGACTCTGCCTCCTGAGGGCTGGATTTAGAGGGTGTGTGACCACCACCCTCTTTCTATGTGTCTTAAGGAGCGTATATCCAAACTCCATCATGCAGGTTTGGGGTTGCACTGATTTGCAGGATATATTTACAGCTTTCTAGAGGAATTATCCCAGCCATGTGCCTCCAACAATACCAACAGGAGCTAACACTTTGAACTGACAATCTTTTAATGGAGAGAACAATGAGAGAACCCTCTGTCTAATATACAAATCATAAGATGGTTAATCAACATCACCAGTATAAAAAATTGGACACTTATGAACATATACCCAAAAATATATGACTTATCACTCATAAATTTGGAAGAGAATGGGGAGACAGGGGTTCTTTGTTTTATATACTAGGAACTTCTGATAGATTTAAGCATAGTATTGGAGGAAGAGAAAATGACTTTTCTACTGTGGGGCTAGAAGTTCCTCTTTTCTAGTTAAAACAAGGGGAATAAATGTCTTCTACGATCTAAAACTGTAATAATAGGTAACACATAAGTATATGTGTGCCTTCTTTTCTGGGTTTTGTACAGAGAGAGAACTCCCTCACATCAAGGTCATTTTTGATAATGTGCTAAGACGCTTACTAAAATGTGAACATTTTTATTTCTTTCAGGTTAGAAAAGGGATATACAATCTAAGCAAAGAGTGTTGCTTGATACTTGAATCAGAAAAAGCTTGGTGATTCAAAGGATGTGTGAGCTAGTCTTAATTTGTTATAGTAATCTATTCATGTAGTGTGAACTTGACTTTCTTATAATAAGGAGGTGTTACCCAGCAGCTCTCTTCTGAGTCAGTCAGCTCCCATACTCAGGACTCCTACTGTGCCTGTTTGGAAAAGATCAACAACTGGGCATGTGGAGAGCTGGTTCTCTGAGAGGGTAAACAAGATTGACAGGCCCTGGGCCCAACTAACCAAAGGGAAGAGAGGGAGGACCCAAAGTGACAGAACCACAAATACAGAAACAACACAACAGACACCAAAGAAATGCAGAATATTGTAAGGGAATACTTTAAAAATTTATACCCCATTAAGCTGGAAAATCTCAAAGAAATGAATTTCTAGATTCACCAAAACTACCAAATTTAAACCAAGAAGAGATCAGTCAATAGAACCCAACTCAGAACAACAGGATAAGATTCTCTCTTCGGGTCTGGCAGTGAGTTGTGGGGCACACTTGCAGAAGTTTAGGGGCTGAGTACTAGCTAACAGTACATCAATTTGACACAAGCTAGAGTCATGAGAGAGAAGGGAACCTCAATTGTGAAAATGCCTCCCTAAGATCCAGCTGTAAGGCATTTCTCAGTTAGTGATCAATGGGGATGGTCCAGGCCATGGTGGGTGGTGCCATCCTTGGGCTGGGGTCCTGGGTTCTATAAGAAAGCAGGCAGAGAAAGTCATGTTCCCCAAGCCAGTAAGCAGCACCTTTCCAGGGCCTCTGCATCAGATCCTTCCCCAAGGATCCTGCCCTGCTTGAGTTCCTGTCCTGACTTCCTTCAGTAATGAACTATGATGTAGAAGTACAAGGCAAATAAACCCTTTCCTCTCCAACTTCCTTTATTATTATTATTATTATTATTATTATTATTATTATTATTATGTGTTTTAATTTTACACATCAGCCATGGGTTCCCCTGTCCTCCCCCCTCCCCCCCAACCCACCCTCACCCTACCCCTCCCCTCCATTCCCATGTCCTCCAGGACCAAGACACCCCTGGGGATTCATTTAAACCTGGTAGATTCAGTACAAGCAGGTCCTGCCCCCTCCTTCCAGGCTAAGCATGGGTCCTATGACCAATATGTGAAAATGCCAAAGCACATGCTGCCCTCTGCCTGGCAAACACATTCTGTCCAGGGAGCTGGTGCTTCAAGGGCCTGGATTCCTTATTGTAATGCAGTCTGGACACCTCAGGACTTTGCACAAAAGGCCAAAGATAGCATAGCCTTTAAAATGCTCCTGGCCTTGGAGAGATGGCCTCCATTAAGAACTGTGGAAGTACAGTTTTAAAAAGACAAAATAGAGTATCAAAATAATCTTGAAAGAGAATATCAAAATCGGCCACACTTTAAAGATATCAGAACAATAATCCCACATATAATAGCTTAATAAATAAAGAAAATATGTAAAAATAATTAAAAACTAATAAATAAAAATAAGAGTAATCTGACCAACAATGTTGGAGACTCTAATACAAACATAAAAGCGCAGCTGGAGAGGTGGCATGGAAAGTCCAAGCCCTGCCACCCAAGCCTGGCAACCTGGGCTGAAAGAGGAGAGCTGGCTTCCAAAACATCCTCTGACCTCCTCATGTGCACCATGGCATACAAAACACATCTGTGCACTTATGCACACAAGCACACATCATACACACATATGCATACTAAAAATAAATTTGAAAACTGTACAACACTGATGAAAGGAACTAATGAAAACACCAGAGAGAATGGGAAGGAGTTCCACACTCATGAGTTGGTAGAACTAAAGTGTGAAAATATCTGTGTTACCAAAGGCAATCTAAACATCAGTGAAATGGGTATTGAAATTCCAAACACAGCCAAGCAGTGTTGGCTCATGCCTTTAATCCCAGCACTTGGGAGGCAGAGGCAGGCAGATCTCTGTGCATTCAACGCCAGCCTGGTCTACAGAGCAAGATCCAGGAAAGGCACAAAATTAATCAGAGAAACCCTGTCTCACACCACCACCACCACCACCCCACAAAAAAAGAAAGAGAAAAAATAAAAAAGAAATTCCAAACACTACATTCTCACGGAAGCAAATGAGATCCTAATGGCCAAAGTGACCCTGAGCAGAAAGAGGACTGCTGGAGGAATCTCCATACTCCATGTCAAATGTCCCCCAAAGTAAACCTAACAAAATAGTATTGTTACTGGCAGGACATAGACGTTCAAACCAGGGCAACAGAACATAGAATCTAGAGATAAACTGAGCAGCTACAGCTGATCTGAGAAGAAAAATACATTGCCAAAAAATACATCCAAGTAAAGACGGCCTCTTTGACAAATATTCAATGGGAAACTCAACAGAAGAACAGAACTAAGTCCCTATTTGTCATTTGCACAAAAATCCATGTGAACCTGAAACTTGGAAACGTCCAAAGGAAGAAACATCAAGATGCCTGGGAAGAAATATCAAGATACCTGCAGCAGCAAGGACTTCCTGGAATGGATTCCACTGCCTCAGAAATCACAACAAGAATTGACAGATGAAGCTGGGCACTAGTGGCACATGCCTTTAATTCCAACACTGAGAACACAGAGGCAGGAGAATATCTGTGAATTCAAGGACAGTCAGATCTACAGAGTGAGTTTCAGAACATCCAGGACTACATGGAGAAATCTCATCTAGAGAAATAAAAAATGAATGGAAAAAAAAAGAATTAGGAGATGGGATTGCATGAAGCTGAGAAGTTTCTGCACAGCAAAGGAAACAACAGAGCGAAAAGTCAGCCAGAAAGGGTGGGCAGGAAGGTTGCCAGATACACTTCTGACAAGGAATCAACACACAGTCTATAGAAAGTGTTCAAAGAGTGAATCCAATAGCAAGAGAGTCTCAAATCATCTGGGCAATAAGCAGCCAAAATGCAGAGCAGAGTCCTGAACAGAAGTGCGAATGGGGAGTAAATACTTGAAAAAATTCAGTGTTCTTATCCACCAGGGAATTGTGAATCAAAAGTGTACATGACAACTGTCAGGTAATTCTCACCTACCTCCAAGTTCACTGAGAAAGCCTGTGTCACACACACACACACACACACACACACACACACACACACACACACACAATAAACCAATATGAAGAATCTGCCCACAAAAGAAGAGACTCAGGATGAAGACCTGTCCTCCACTTCCCAGGACCCTTCCTTTTGGTGCCCAAGATGACCTGCTACTCTCTGGCACTTCTCTCCCTTAATCACCAGCTAGACCCTCAACCACCACCTCTAATCATTTATTCTTTGGGACTCACCAGTGTCCTGTCAGCTGTCTAACTGGGACCCTCTAGTTTTCCTACCCAGCCTGAGACCCAGGACCAGTGCACACTGCCAGAGAAACTTCTTCCAACTTTCTCAGCCAAGCTGATGCAGTTCTTACATTATAGCTGAAAACCAGAAAATCTGGGGTAAGGGTTGTAGCCCGAATACCAGAGAAAAGTCGACATTCTAACCTACTGTGAATCAGCTCCCTCCTGAACACTGTAAACACTTTTGCCAAATAGAAGATGACCTTAAACAAAACAGAAACAAAACTAAAAAGATAACCAATTCCAGGTGCACAAATCCTAACTTGGAATAAAAACAACACAAACAACAAAATAACACATCTCTACCAAAAAAGATCTAACTATCCATCCATCCATCCATCCATCTATCTATCTATCTATCTATCTGTCCGTCCATCCATCCATCCATCCATCCATCCATCCATCCATCCATCCATCCATCCATCCATCCATCTATCTATCTATCTATCTATCTATCTATCTATCTATCTATCTATCTATCTATATTTCTATATTTCCATCTATCTATCCATCTATCTATCTATCTATCTTCTATCCATCTACCTATCTATCTATCTTTCTATCATCTATCCATCATCTATCCACTATCTATCTATCTATCTATCTATCTATCTATCTATCTTTCTTTCTTTCTTTCTTTCTATCTATTAACTACCTGTCTATCTATCCAACTATCTATCTATCCATCTATCTATCTATTATCTACACAAACACCATATAACAGTCCCTATTGAGAATGACCTGGAAGTAATGCAAATGATTAAATAAAATCATTATACTGTGGTCACCCAATTCAAAAGAGTCAAAGATTAAAATAACAGTGAAATAACAAAGTCAATACAAAACATAAAAGTAGATTTTAAGAAAACCTAAGCAGAAATGACTCTGGAAATGGAAACCAATGAACTAATTAAAAAGTTCAGTGGAGTCAGTGATGATGGTGAACAACTTTGATCCCAAAACTTGGGAGGCAGAGGCAGGAGGATCTCTGTGAGTTGGAGACCAGCCTGGTCTACATAGTAAGTTCCAGGACAGCCAGGGTTACATAGCGAGACCCTGTCTCCAAACAAAATGAAATGACACAAAACAAAATTCCTTGGGAAGCCTCACCAACATAATGGGCCATGTAGAAAACAGAGAGCTGGGGATGGAAGAACAAGTAGAGAAATTGTGTCATTAGGAAAGGTCAAAGAATTTAACCAAAACTTTGAGCAGGACATGTGAGTTTGGAGATAGGACAGAAACACCTATGGGTTTTTCTATGTCTCAAGGTTAGAGGATAGAAGAAAGAGAAGAACACCAAGGCAAAATACACCTCATCAAGAAAAAGAAAACAAAATCTAGTTTTAAAACGGGCAAAGGCCACTTGTCATCAGAGAGGCATCATCCAGCAAATGCAGAGACCCACAGCCAAACACTAGGCAGAGCCAGAGGCGGAGGGAGAATGTAGGAGCCAGAGGGGTCCAGGGCACCATGAGAATAGGGCCCACAAAAATCAAGCAGGACTCTCAGGGGTTTCAGAGACCAAAATGACAAATATGGACCCTCTGTGGGTCTGAGCAGGGTTCTCTGCATATGGTAGGGTTGTGCAGCTTGGAGTTCTAGTGGGAATCCCAGAGGTGGACATCAGGGTGTCTGACTCTGTACTTTGTGGTTGGGGCACTTTTCCTCCCCGATATGAGAGTTTGTGCCCTATCTTTTGTATCTTGTTAGGTTTTGTTGGCTAGATATCCTTGGAAGGCCTGTTCCTTTTTTCCTTCCTCCTCCTATGTTATTTTAAAGATTACTTTATTTATTACATACACAGGCCAGAAGAGGGCGTCAGATCTCATTAAAGAATGTTGTGAACCTTGGTGGTTCCTGGGAATTTACTCAGATCTTCTGGAAGAGCAGCCAGTGCTCTTACCTGCTGAGCCATCTCTCCAGCTCCCTCCTTTCTTTTTAAAAAGGGAAACAAAGTTGATCTGAGGGAGAAGGGAGATAAGGGGAAAGATGAGGAGGCATGTAGGGAAGAGAAACTGAGCTTGGGGTGTAATGTATGAGAAAAGAATAAAAGTTTGTAAAAATGATTGCAAAAAAAATAATAAAATTATGTGGGCAAAGGTTTCAAACAGACAAATCTCCAAGAAGAAAAAGAAATAGTAGATAGCCCAGTTTCCGGCCAAGTTGGCGGGCCCTGTGGGAAGGCTCCCCTTTTTCAAGACTGCAGGCAGACCCTGCAGTCTCCACACCCTGCCCCCACACCCACTTTCCTGAGACCCCAGCTACTTCCTGAGACTCACAGATCAGCCCCCAGTTCCCATCCACCCTAGAAATCCCATCTGACCAGAGGTGATTGCCTGGGGTTATAGTCAGGGAGGCAACCAAACCTGGGTCCCAACCATGGACACAGTCCATCCCAGGAGGACCTGCCCTACTTGGCCCTAGTTTCCAGGCAATTGTGGGCCCTCCAGTAAAGCTCACCTTTTCCAAGACTGCTCTGCCTGCAGTCCACACACCCTGCCCCCATACCCATTTGCCTGAGACCCCAGCCACTTCCTGAGACTCAGAGACCAGCCCCCAGCTCCCTTCCTGTCCTGGAACTCCCATCTGGACCAGGGGAGCCCCCAGATACCATCCACACTGAAACTCCCATCTGGACCAGAGCTTCCATCCTGTCCCGGTACTCCCATCTGGAAAAGAGGAGCTCCCATCTGGACAAGAATAGGAGACCCCAGGGACTTCCTGAGACTCAGAGTCCAGCCTCCCGGCTCCTATCTGTCCAGCACTCTCATCTGGATCAGAGCTCCCATCTGGCCCAGAGCTTCCATCTGGACCAGAGAGAGGCTCCCTAAATCTGTCAGCTCTGTCTGGACCATGTACAAAATCATGAGGAGATGGGAAGACGTCAAGGCAGAAGTACACACAACAAAATAAAGAGCAATACAGCATAACCAGAACCTAGCCTTCTCCAACAGCTAGACCTGAACATCACGGAATGGAAGAAGAAGAAGTAAACAACCTTATAAGTAGCATCACAAAGAGGCTAGAGCCCTATATAGAAGAAATCAAAAATAAAGTAGAGGAACAGACAAACAAAAACTGGGAAGAACGCTATAAAAAAACTAGAGGAAAGGACAATTTAAGCAGAAGAAAACAATAAGTCCCTGAAAGAAAATCAGGAAAAAGCAAGGGAAACAGTACAAGACCTAAAGAGGGAAATAGAAAAAATGAGGAAGACACTAGCAGAAGGAATGCTGGAAATAGAAAATCTGAGTAAATGAACAGGAACTTCAGAGGCAAGTATAACCAACAGAATGCAAGAGATGGAAGAGAGGATCTCTTGTGTTGAAGATACGTTAGAAGAAATAGATTCATCAGTCAAAGAAAACAATAAAACCAAGAAAGTAATGACCCAAAATGTCCAAGTTATTTGGGACACCATGAAAAGGCAAAACCTACGAATAATAGGGATAGAGGAAGGAGAAGAATACCTACTCAAAGGCACAGAAAAGACATTTAGCCTCTAGTCATCTTTGTTTTACATCTAGTATCCTCGAATGAGTGAGTACATACCATGTTTGTCCTTCTGAGGCTGGGTTATCTCACTCAGGATGATTTTTCTAGATCCATCCATTGGCCTGCAAAACCTCATGATGTCATTGTTTTTCTCTGCTGAGTAGTACTCCATTGTGTATACGCACCATATTTTTCTTTATCCATCTTCAGTTGAAGGGCATCTTGGTTGTTTCCAGGTTCTGGCTATTACAACAATGCTGATATGAACATAGCTGAGCAAATGCCCTTGTGGTATGATTGAGCATTCCTTGGGTATATGCCCAAGAGTGCTACATCTGGGTCTTGGGGGAGATGGATTCCCAATTTTCTAAGGAATCGACATATTGATTTCCAAAGTGGCTGTACAAGCTTGCATTCCTACTAGCAGTGGGGAAATGCAAATAAAAATGACTCTGAGATACCACCATACACCTGTCAGAATGGCTAAAATCAAAACACAGAAGACAGCTTATGCTGTACAGGATGTGGAATAAGGGGAACTCTCCTCCAGAAAATATATTTAACAAGATCATAGAAGAAAACATACCAACTTAAAGTTGCTTTTGTGTTCAAAGTATGTGGTCGATTTTTAGAGAAAGGTGTTCCATGGGGTGTGAGAAGACGGATATTCTTTTTGGTTTCAGGTTTGAATGTCTGTTAGATATCGAATAAGCCATTTGAGCATAAACATATCAGTTAAGACCATTTGTCTCTGTTATGTTTTCAATTTGGCCGATCTGTCCAGAGGGGAAAGTGGAGTGTTGAAGTCTTCTACTATTAATGTGTGGGGTTTATATTGTGATTTAAGGGCTTTAGTAATGTTTCTTTTTGCCATATGTGGGTGCCACAATGTATTTGCGGCACTAAAATGATTCAGAATTGAAACTTCATCTTTGGTGTCTTTTTCTGTGATGAGTATATAATGTCCTTCTTTGATTCTTTTGATTGATTTTAGTTTGAAGTCTATTTTGCTGGGATATTAGGATGCTTACACCAGCTTGCTTTCTGAAGACCATTTGATTGGAGAAAGATTTTTCCCGCCTTTTTCTGAGGAGTGAGTCTGTCTTTGAATTTGGGTGTTCGTGTTTCTGGTATGCGCAGAAAGATGGGTCCCTTTTGTATCATTCTGCTTAGTTCGCTTGTCTTTGTATAGTGAATTAAGTCCATTGATATTAAGGAAATATTAATGAACCAGTGATTGTTCGTTCCCTGAATTATCGTTTTTGGTGTAGTGTGAGGTGGTACTTTTCTTCTTGGGGTTTGGCTGCTGTGGTTACTATCCTGTATGTCATTCGTGTATTCTGCTTCTCTTAGGTTGGAAATTTTCGCTTCAAATAGTCTTTCGTAGGGCTGATTTGTGGTAGATTTTTTATAATTCTGGTTTTGTCCTTGAGTGTTGTTCACTCATCTATAGTTATTGAGACGTTTTGGCTGGGTATATAGTTAGGCTGGCATCACTGGTCTCTTAGGTGTTCTGATTATGTGTCTTGGTCTTTTGACTTTCAAAGTTCCATTGGAAATGGAGTCAATTCTGATGGGTTGCCTTTATAAGTACACTGGCCAGTTCTCTTTCTTTTGCTCTTAATTATTATCTTTTTTTTCTGTAGTTAGCTTGTTTAAATATGATGTGGCGAGGGACTTTTTGGGGGGTCTAGTCTGTGTGGTGTTGTATAGGCTCTTGTGTCTGCATAGGCAATTTCCTC
>NW_023413390.1:0-38211 GCF_903995425.1 Onychomys torridus
GAAATATTTGAAAGTATCTGCTGGCTATATGTGTTTTTCTTTTGTACAGGATCTGTTCATGCCACTATCCATTTTTCGGATGGATGTTTTGCTTCCTTGGTTTATTACTAACTTCTTTCAGTTAATTAAAACTTTAGATATTAGATCAATACATAAAGAACAAATGGAAGATGTTTTTATCCCATTATATGGTGTTCTGATAACATTTTTTCTTTGCTCTACAGCGTATTTTTTTTCATTTTGTTGTATTTTACCTTCATTTTTTGTGGCTCTATCTTTTGATACCCAAGACTAATTTGTAAATTATTGGCATGCTTTTCACTAAATTCTTGTCTGCACCAAAGTCTTGACAATTATTAAGTGTGTGATCTATCAATTTCATTGTTTCATGTTTCAATGTAAGGATTGTGATTCAATTTGAATTGATTCCTATACAAGGGGAGGACAATGATCCAATTTCTTTCCACTTTATGTTGATACTCAGCCTGTCAACAGCACTTGTTACATAGGCTGTTTGTCCTCAGCTAGTCATTATCCTCCATGGTTATAAATAAAATACTTGGCTGCTGTTCCTTTTATGTTTAAAGCAAATTACAGCTATCTAGAAGTATCAGGTTACTACACTATAGTAGTTATCACCAAGAAATCTAACCATAAGTATTTGAAAGCCTGTTGGCAAAGGGAAATCCTTATTTTCTCTTGGACATGAAAATGTTTAGAGATATTATGGAGATCATGTTGGAGGCTCAGCACACTTTTCAAATAGAAATAACATGACATATGACCTATATATTCTACTTCTGGGCTCATCTATAGGAAACTCTACATCCTGTCTTGGTCATTTTCTGTCATTGAGAATAAGGTTATTAACAGTTTTTAGTTGTTGTGGTTTTGTTTAGTAATTTTAAAACATGGTTTTATTTTCTTCAGTATATATTTATATTTGTTTCAATATGTTTCATAACTAGGTACACAGTTGTACAAAATATCCATTTCTTATGAGGAGAGAATTCTATTTCTTTTCATTGCTCTTCAATGCATGGGTTTGTGCATGTGTGTATGTGTGTGTTCAATTTTTGTATATAATGGTATAGCATGAATACTTTAAGTTGTTGGAAACAGCTTTCAAATTTTTATGAATATATTATTTTTTATATTTACAAGATATCTTCTTTTATTTTCATTCTATATGTTAAGATTTATTTTATCTCTGTTGCCAGTGCAGTTATTATTGTGTGCATTACAACTCAATGGATATTTTTTTAAACTTTATACATGCTTGCATGTGTACATGTACTCCTTTGAATACATTAAGTAGCAGATCTAGGTAAATACCAGAATTAGATATTTCAAAGCCACATATCTTGATATATATTCTGGAATCTAGAAGGAGTAAATGCTAATGCTAGTGAAGGAATGGATTTCATAGCGGCAGATAGCAAGCATCAAAGAACAAAAGCTTCCTTCTCCCATGTCCTTATATAGGTGCCCATCAGAATTACATGTGCATTCTAAATGTTTCTTCCTGACTAAAGATCAAGATGAAGGATGTGTCTAAAATACCAGGATTAAAAGAATGTTTCCCTACCTCTAATATCCAGATTATATGTCATCAAGTAGATTACCAAAATAATGATCACAAGTCTATCCCTTGCCAATGGGACACATAATCAGACCTTATTTTGTTGTGATTAATTTCCATTTTAAAGGACCACGAGCCAAAGGAGGTTTAACAACTAAATTTACTGCCTATTGTGAGAATATTCTTTCACTGGGGAAGCCTTAAGTAATGTCCAAACCTTCTCTTCAATTTCTCAATGACATCAAGTTTCATTCTTGTCGAAGTTCACCATAGAGAACCCATGAATTCATGAGGCTTACAGAAAATAAGTAAGGACTTTCTGATGACAACGTGGGTGACCTAGATTTAGTCCTGAAAATTCTTTACTCAGTGTATATTAAGATAATTTATCATTACATATATAGATATCACCCTCCCACATCATAAAAATATTGTCTAGTCATGTTCTCATTTTTAAAGTCCTATTAATAGTTAACATATCCTGATGTCGTCATTTTAGTCTACCTGAATTGAAGGCAGATTCTGCTTGTTGTTGTTACCTTACCAGACAGGACAAAATGCCTGTGCTGGATCTTCAAATATTTATTTATTTTTATCTATCTATCTATCTATCTATCTATTTACTAATTTATATATAATGAGGCTTCATTGGTGGGTGATGTCCTTAAAATCATTAAATTGTTTATTTCTTTATATACCTTTGTATACACACACACACACACACACACACACACATATATATATATATATATATATATATATATATATATATATATACAAGCACAAACATATCTTATTCATTTATAAATGATTTCTATATTCCAATGTGACTAAATATCCTGGTTTAGAACGATAATATCTGAAAGGTTATCAAAATCCTTAAGTGATATGAGCCATATTGTAGAACCAGATTTAGGATAAACATCAAGGAGATATCATTTTGACCAGAACTGTATGATTCCATAAGTCTTGGATTTAAAAGTAGACATTAAATTTGTATGTTAAACCTCAGGTTAATTGTTCCAAAGAAGCGTTCAGAAACATAGTCATTTCTATTTATTTTACCTGAGTGGTCATGTTGATTAAACACATACTTGTATTTAAGATTATTATATTTTTACCTTTTAGTATTGCTATGAACAAAATATATGCAGGCCAAATCAACAGTTGTAGTTTACAAGAACATTTACCTATAATCATTTTGTTATTAAGTTCATGATATGAACAACAAGCCATAATTTCAAAGTAACTGTCTAACATAAGTAATCCAAAAGACAAATCCTAATAACGAAAAATCTTGAGTATTGCTTGTTGGAATTAGAGTTTAATCTTTTTCATTGTAAAAGGGAAAATGAACATAGGGATCCTTAGTAAATATTTTGTTAGTTCATGCAGAAACAAAAGAAGCTATTCAGAGAACAAAGGAGCATGCTAGGCAAAGGACATTTTAGAGGAAAAGTAGTTTGGACTTACTAGTCAGAATTAGCAGTAAGATCCAGTAGAGCCTACTCAAGTATCGTTTTCCTAGTCATGTATGCCATAAACTTGGTCATATTTTCTGTTCAAGTTCAAATCAGCTGCAGAGTAGTGAAATTATATCTCTAATCTGGGTATTTAAGGTTGTTGTATAATTGACTTTATGTGGGTGGTAAGAACATAGTGAATGAAAGCAAAAGAGGCAGGCAGAATAAGGAAAACACTAAAACTGTGCCCTCATGCACACACGAGCGCGCGCGCGCGCGTGCACACACACACACACACACACACACACACACACACACACACCCCTACCAGAGAATTCAAGTCATGACTGTAGACTGTTAAACCATTGGGAACTCACTCAGTCAATCTGCTCTTCTTTGTATGGCTCTCAAAAAGGAGAGGGAAATGGCAATGGAAGAGAGGAAAGGAATTCAAAGGGATGTGCTTGGTTGTGGGATACCCCCAATCTCCTCCCAGATTTAGAACCAAATGTAGCTTTGGGGTTGTTGCATGTGACACAGGTAGACATCCCAATAAGCATCATTGGTCCTTTAACAGAAAACTAAAGGGTTACAGTCTATCCATCTATGTGCAGACATAGTGAATGTGGTGTGGAGGACTTGGGGGTTTTATAGGACACAACAGTGGAGCCTTAAAAGATAGAAGCTTACATCTTCTGGTTATTACACGACAGCCTGAAAGAATTAGGGGTCTTGTTTGTGTTTGTCCTTACTAGATATTCCAAGGTTGCCATCATCTCAGGTCAACATAACTGTCCAGAAATTTTAGATCCATCTGAAGCTTATAGGTTTAAGCCATCACTTACTAGATACACTGGTATTCAACTTATAATAACTATTCCTGTGATGACACAAATATTACTTGTAAATATATAGTATTGAATATATTAAAGTCCTTGCATCATTCAGTTCAATATGATATGATTTCCCTTCATAAATATTGACAATTCTTCTGTGCAGATTCAAGTGGAGGAGCTACCAGTTTTCTTTGGCCTTCATATTTGCTGTTGAGGAGATCAACAGGAACACTCACATTTTACCCAACACATCTCTAGGATTTGATCTATATCACGTCCCAAGCAATCAATGGCATATTCTCCAGGAACCTTTTATTTGCCTCATAGGAACTAGAATAAGCTTTCCCAATTACACATGTAGAGGACCAAAGAAGACTTCTGCTTTACTTACAGGAACATCATGGGCAACCTCTGAACATATTGGGAGACTGCTCAATCTCTACAAGTATCCACAGGTGAGGGACTTGGCTGTGAGGAAAAAAGAAACCAGTATTATACTGCACTCATTTCAGGTGTTTTCAAATGTAAAGAAGTGCTGCTGTGTGTCATTCATCTATCAAAGTGAATAAATCAGGCATTTGGTTATATAGCCTCATATACTTTGCTTGAGATAAAACAGAATGGGATGGAGCCTATATTGGTTGTTTAGAAAATTTTGTCTTTGAGTAATTCTAAAAAGTTTTTCAAAAAGAAAATGAAAGTTTAAAACACCATGAGTAGAAGTTAGTCTATACCAATCCAAAGTGTCACCTCAGGTCTTAAATTGTGTTCTACATCAATGTTTTCACTTATGTTTCCTTTTTCCCTCAGCTTACTTTTGGGCCATTTAACACTATGCTAAGTGACAGAGCCCAGTTCACTTCTCTCTACCAGACAGCACCCAAGGACACATCTCTGTCACAAGGCATTGCAATTTTGATGGTTCATTTCAGCTGGACTTGGGTGGGACTGGTTCTCATAGATGACCACAATGGAGCTGAGATTCTCATAGACATGAAAGGAGAGATGGACAAGAACAGAGTGTGCATAGCTTTTGTAGAAATGATTCAGGACAACTTGATTTCCTCCAATGAATTTTCCAGAGCAACTTACCTGAAGATCCTGAAATCATCTGCAAATGTAGTTTTCATTTATGGTGACACCGAATCTTTACATGGTATAATCATAAATACAGGGATACGTTTAATGAATGGGAAAGTTTGGATCATGAGGTCACAATGGGATTCAACTACTGATTTTGAGTTGTTCATATTTGATTCATTACACGGGAGTCTCATTTTTGCACATCACCATGCTGAGATTTCTGATTTTAGGAAGTTTGTCCAGGCATACAACCCTTCCAAATACCCAGAAGATGGTTATCTTGCTGTTATGTGGAACATATACTTCAATTGTCCTTTTTCTGGACCTGATTGTAAAATTTTGAGTAGCTGTCTACCCAATGCTTCCTTGGATATGTTGCCTAAAAATGTTTGGGAAATGGATATGACTGAAGAGAGTTACAACTTATATAATTCTGTGTATGCTGTGGCTCACAGTCTCCATGAGATGACACTCCAACAAGTACAAATTCAGCCCCATCGAACTGGGGAGGTAAATTTCTACCCTTGGGAGGTAATTTCTCTTCCTGTATCTTTTTATCAATATTTGTATACCTGTATATTTTATCAACATTTTAGCCCAGTGACATACTGAGGTTTTACAAAAGCACACATTACATGATTGTACATTGTGGCAGGTTTTGCAAAAAAAATCACCTGAGCGACTGTACATAATTCAACATATGGGAGTAATTGCAGACATGTGTCATTGTTCATGAGAATGGATGGCAATAACAACGTTTAAATGTATGTCATTATATACTTTGTGTTACATTTAACCTCAGAATCTTCTCATGATATAATACTCAATTGAAATCTGAATATCTATAAATACATAACAGAACAGAGATAGGAGAACTATATCCTTAATGGTCAAATACTATTAGATCCTTATGGTTAAAATTCTGAAGCTATGGTTATGTCTCCTAACTGACCATTTTTATTACATTTTGGACATAAACACCGCAGTTTACAAAGTGAAACTTTGAATAGACTACTTAAATATGTGGATGAGGCTAGCACCTGAAGATTGTGATTTGGTTGCCATTATAATTATCTGGTTATTCTTGTGATCTTGTGTGCATCATTCTCTTGAAACCGTGTGATATTTTATTTGTGCTGTGAACAGATGGCAATGAAAAGCCAGCAGGTGCTAAGGTAGAGGTCAGCAGCTGTAGCACATTCTTTAATCCGCAGAGATCATCTGATCTCTGTAGTTAACCAGTGGAAGAGTCCAGGTGGAGGTACATGCTTAACAGCACTAGACATGGAGTCTGTAGTGACAGAGACTGGAAGTAAAAGAGCTGGATGGAGAGAGGAAGTAAGATGGCAGGCCACAGAAACGTATATAGGTGTGAGGATATAGGAGGTATCTCTTTGGGGCTGAGGATTTCCTAGTGGTAAGAACTTGTGGCTGACTTACTCTGTTCCTCTGAACTCTCAGCTTCAGCCCCAATAACTGGTTTCAGGCTTTTTAAATTATTATTAATAAGACCATTTAGCAATTTGTGTTACACTAACTGTCTAGAAACATTTTGACAATATTCATATTTGGTATTCATCCATTAAAAGGTTGATAGCTTGGTATAGCTAGCAAATAATGGCAGGGATTTAGGACAATGAGACCCATTGCTTCACTGGGTTCTGTTGAACCTTTCTGGGAAGAAATTCATCATCAAATTCTGCATCTCTTTTAGCTTCACACTTTTCTCAAGAATATCCATTTCAAAAATGGTGCTGGAAACCTTGTGGTTTTGGATTCACAAAAGGAATTAGATGCAGAATATGATATTCTCAACTTCTGGAATTTTCCAGATGGTCTCAGAAAAAAGATGAAAGTTGGAACATTTTCTTCAAAAGCTCCACAGGGCCAAGAACTATGTTTGTCTGACTATATGATACAGTGGGCCACAGGATTTACAGAGGTGGGCTGAATCTTATCTCATTGTTTTGATCTTTATGTCAATAGACACTTGTTTGTGAATGTAATGGCTGTTGTTTTCTTACTCTCTGACCATCTGTACAAACAAAACTACTGTTATATGAGAAAGTATTTGTTGCCTTATTCTGAGAAATGGGGTTGTTAATTTTTCCATACATTTTTTTCCCTGTGGACACTTATTTCTGTTGACAAATACTGTGTCTATTTATTAAGATTACATTCCTATCATGAAACTAATTGACAAGAGTACTACTTTGATGGCCAAATTTGGAAGTATCAGTGCATGTTCATTTTGCTTTCATGTACCAGGTAATGCACAGTAGCATGGAAAGCACATGTTAGTGGTTTAATTACATGTTTTGCTCCTGAAAAAAAGAAGCAATGTGACAAACAACCAAAAAAAAAATAAAGAAAAAGAAAAAGATAAAGAAAAATCTGGCAGACATAACTTAAGACCATAGACTTTATTGAGTCACACTTGGTATGAGCAGTTCATAATGATTCATGCAATCATGTTGGCAAGAGCCTGAAAAAGTGAGTCATGTTGTGTCTTCAGTCAGGAAGTAGACTGACTTGAACCGTACTCTTTTTATCCCTTTTTGTTTTTCTTTTCAGTCCTTAGCAACAAGAACCAATGAAATAGTACTCATACTCATAGAACGTGTAATCTCTCACAGAAAGTCACAAAGACCAGTTCTTATGTTTTTTTTCTGAATCCTGTCAATCTGACAAATGTTAGCTAAGCATCACCACTGAGAAACAAAGTTGCTCACTACAGCTATCAGAAAGTACACAATTGTATCAGTATGTCATTATACTTGCCAATTTAGACATGTACTCCATCACCTAACTTCTTATTTTTCCCTATCTCTTATATTTTCACTATTGTTCAGATTTCTGTTGTCTTTAGATCATTGTCTAAACACGTTGATCTTCTTGGATATACTATATTAAAATGAGAGGCAGTGCATCAAAACAAAATATCTTCAAATAATAAATGTAAACCTTGCCATATCATTGTTCTATATTGAAAAATATCATTTTTATTATTTTAAAACCATGCATTCCAGAGTATTTTCTCTTCTATACTTAAATCTCAGCTTCCCCGCTCTGTGTGCAGTGAGAGCTGTGTTCCTGGATTCAGAAAATCCTCTCAGGAGGGGAAAGCTGCCTGCTGCTATGATTGTACTCGTTGTCCAGACAATGAGATTTCCAATGGGACAGGTAAGTGTCAGTCTAACTGGGGTATTTCCCAACTCTCCACTGTGTTCAGCAATGTTTAAGAAGATGAACTAGTTCTGTGAAGGAACAGAAGAGATAAGTCCTCTGATTCTTTTAGTTAGAAGTAAAAATATTTTAGTTAATTTTTTCAGCAATTTGCATGATGCTCTGGACATTGAAACTCATAATTGATGTATGTTTTTGATCCACTACATCCATTGTATCCTTCAACGATAAGCTTTACCCGTCACAGAGTAGTCTGCTTTATTTCACCATGGCATTTTACAGACACACTCACACACACCACACACACACATACACTATAAATTACTGACTTTTATTTTATTTCAAAGCATAGTTAGTTCAAAGTTAGCACACATTGAAGGGTTGGTTTTTTATGGCCCTTAGTTGGATAATTTCATTCATGATTCTAGGTTCATCAGGAGTGATCAGAAAGGTCATATGTGATTTTCACATGCACACATTTAAGAATTTTGTATTTTATATTTTTTCATTTTGTTTTATCTGTGAAAGTTTTGCCTGCATGCATGTGTGTATACACACATGTACTTGCTTAGTGTAGATCAAAGTTAGAAGAGGGCTTCAGATTTCCTGATGGTGTAGGCACAGACAGTATTGAGCACCATGTGGGTGCTTGCAACTGAAACTTGGTCCTCCTTAAGAGTAACAGTATCCTGAACCACAGAACCATTTATCTACCTTATCTTTTTGATTTTCAGTATAAATAATATTCCATATTCCCTTAATGAGTATATTTTCTCCCCTGTTTTCCTCCATCCCTATCAAACTATGTATCTTCCATGGTGAGGGATATCCTTTAATACCATAGGTATTAAAGATCTTAAATATGTTGTAGTCAAATATATATCCACTGGGGAGGTATGGCAAAATCTTATTATGAGAATCTTACATCAACACACAATTTTTTAAATTAATAGATGCTATGTGTCATAATCTGAATGTAGATTTGTATCACTTCTGTTATAATTTAATTAATATATGTGATAAGTACTCATTAACTTGTTTTATACAAATGACTGTATTTTCTATAAGAAGTTAATGGAATCATTATTAAACATAGAAGATGTGAATTATGAAAGAATGTCCTTTGACAACTAGTTGAAATGACACATTACCACTTTCATTAATGGCAGTGTTGTGAATAGCAAGGCATATGTAGACACCTTTGTTCTTAGAACAAGACAGGACACTGAATTTGAAGGATCCTCCTTTCCAGTCAAAGGTGGACATAGTAGAAGAACTTTATGTCAAAATATGTCCCAGGAACAGAAAATAGGCTTGAGACAATTGAAACAATGAAAGTGAGGCGCAAACACAGACACAATGTTGACTATGGAAAGAAAATCAAAGAGGATTCCTCAACATTAACATTTATGTCTAATGAGATTATTCATGTATCAACAGAAATGTTTTGACTAACATCATGGTTTTCCTGAACATTCAGATGTTTTAACTTTGCTTCATATAGATAGAAACTTTCAATTTTTTGGTTTCTTTAATTTGATTAATTTCAAACTTCATAATGAGACTGGCTACACATACCACTGAAGAGTTAATGTGCATATAGGTGCTTTGAGTACATTTGTGCCATAGTAAGTTCATGCACATGGTAACTATATTCATTGAAGGAAACTCGAAACATCAATATCAAATTCCCAATCCCTTATGGTTGCAGATTAAGTAGACACTTTGAAATATTTTTAGTAAGAAAGAAAAAACTAAAACATAAATGCTAAATATTTCAAAACAGTGAATGCTATAATTCAAACCACATTGAATGAGGTGGGTGTATATTTTAAAAAATTGTGTTTAAATCTCTATGAAATATTTGTCATGACTTATTTACTCTGTGCTTTCACTAAGGAATATATGAAGCATTTATATGTTTTGCATATGAAGCATTTATGCTCTGTTAGAATCCAATATGTGTAAACACACGGGATATAGTAGAGACAGAGTGCCTTGATAGTGAAAGGGTAGCAAGAAGGCACATCTGGAATAAACAACAAACAAAATGCTGATTATGGAATGAAAGATTCTGTAGGCAATATCAAAATGATGAATTCCATAGATTTTTAATTAGAATTTTCAACCAACATTAAATTTCAAATTCCACTTTGCAAAACTATATACATTTTATGAGAAAAATAGAAATAGTTAATGAAAATATGGAATAAACACATTAGTACTCATATGTTTTGAATTCATGATGAAACTAATAAATTATTGGAGTGATATATTGTGTATCAAATGAAGCTTGCCTGAGGATCATATTAAACATAGAAGTCAGGAAGTGGTGGCACATTACCTTCAATCTTCGCACTCACAAGACAGAGACCTGTCTGGATCTCTGTGAGTTAAATTCCTCCCTGGATTACCTGAGATTGATTTGTTCTAGGAGAGAAACAGAGCCAGGCAGTAGTAGTCACATACTTTTATCCCAGCACTTAAGATCTCATGCTTGTTGCTACCAGTATTGGAAAGGTATATAAGGTGTGAGGAGACAGGAACTAAGAGCCTTCCCACATAGATCCTTTTGACTGAAGACACAGAGGAAGACAGAAGATTCATGGAGTTGGTGAGGTGAGACATGGCAGTGGCTTGTTCTTTGTCTCTCTGACCTTTCAGCATTTACCACAATATCTGGCTCCAGGTATTTTTTAATTATAAGACCCTTTAGAAATTCAAGCAACAAATTACAAGTAGTAAATCATCAAAAATTATTCCATGGCATATTAAAATTAAAACAAGTATTTTATATCTATCTGTTCAATAGATGTTTTCTCCCTGGAGATGATTAAACAGTTTCTCAAAGGGAGTTTTTCCATGTTTTTAGGAAACTAATAATTCTCATTCCCACAAGTACTGTTAGAGAAAGGAACACAACGAGGAACTGAATCACTTCTATAGGAACAGTTAACCTGAATCTTATGACTGAGAACAACAGTACAAGAGAGAAATTTCAAAGCTCATACTCCTTATAATGAACACACTTGACAAAGTCACACAAAGGAATTCAGAAGGAGGTGATCCTATGATCAAGTTAGGTTCATGCAATTTAATTCAATAATTTATGACAATATAAATGAATAAAAATATAAAGTATTACTAAATAGAATTATATTTAAGTATAACAATGAAAAATATAGACTTGTTCACATTACATCTAACAAAGAAGATAGGCAATGTTGATCTGGAATGACTGACTAGAGAGCATTTAGTAATTATCACTATTGAGGACTGATTTACTTGAGTCTGAAACAACAGAGGAACTGTGGGCAAATGCCAGAGAGTTGGTGCTATGAATTGGCTTGAGATAAATGGGAAATCTGAGCGGAGATTCATAATAACTTTATTTCCTGAGTAGATATGGATCATTGTGTGAAGTGTCCAGAAAGTCATTATGCGAATACACAACAGAACCACTGCCTCCAGAAAGTAGTGTCATTTCTGTCCCATGAAGACCCTTTGGGGATGGCCCTCACCTGCTTGGCCCTGAGCTTCTCTGCACTCACTGCTGGTGTTCTTGGTGTTTTTGTGAAGTACCACCACACTCCCATTGTCAAGGCTAATAACGAGGCTCTCACTTACATCCTGCTCATCACTCTGATCTTCTGTTTTCTCTGTCCTTTACTCTTCATTGGCCTTCCCAACACAGCCACCTGTATCCTGCAGCAGAGTACATTTGCAGTTCTGTTCACTGTGGCTCTCTCCACAGTCTTGGCCAAAACTATTACTGTGGTTCTGGCTTTCAAAGTCACAGTTCCAGGGAGACTGACAAGGTGGATGATAATATCAAAGGCTCCTAACTTCATCATTCCCGTCTGCACCCTCTTCCAAATTGTGCTCTGTGGAATTTGGCTGGGCACCTCTCCTCCATTTATTGACTCAGATGCTTACTCTGAACATGGCCACATAATTATTACATGCAACAAGGGTTCCACTATTGCCTTCCATTCTGTCCTGGCCTACCTCTGCTCCATGGCACTTGGGAGCTATACTTTGGCTTACCTGTCCAGGAACCTGCCTGACACATTCAATGAAGCTAAGTTCATCACTTTCAGCATGTTGGTGTTCTTCAGTGTGTGGGTCACCTTCCTCCCAGTCTACCACAGCACCAAGGGGAAACACATGGTGGCCATGGAAGTCTTCTCTATCCTGGCGTCCAGTGCAGGCCTCCTAGGCTGCATTTTTTTCCCCAAGTGCTATATTATTTTGTTAAGACCACATAGGAATGTGCTTTCTCATGTCAGGAACAAAGCATATTCTAGAGGAAAAGTCAATCTTACAGCTTAGCCTGTGTTCTCTTAATTATATGAAATGCTTCAAGCCTGTTGAGGACTAATACAATTGTCAGAGATAATATAGAAATTAAGTATATATGTGTGTGTGTGTGTGTGTGTGTGTGTGTGTGTGTATTTCATTCATTGATGAAAGTAATTTTTATTCTCTCATCTCCTATTGTTTACACATTTGTTTATTTTAGAAGCTGACTTCTAATTGGGAAGTCTTCAAGCCTGTTTAGTACCAATCCAGTTGTCAGAATTCATATAGCAATTGAAAATTTTCTGTTCACTAGTTTCACTTATTGATGAAATACATGCTTATTCTTGCATCATCTAATATTTTTACATATTCCTCTAAGTTAGTATGCTGATTTTAATAAAATTATTTATCTCTCTCAATTAATATCAAAGAAAAAAATGAATGGGATATGTGTATATTCTTCACCGCTTCAACACTGTGTGACTTTACCATTATAGACCCCAAAGTTTTCATACATATCCATATGATTATGATGTAGTTGATATGTTTCCTGGATTCATCATGCTTACATTTTATGTATGCTTTTGCTAAGAACAATGGCACATTTTAAAAACAAATATGATTTTGACATGAATATAATACTCTGTTAAATATTTACATAATGAGATGCAAATTAGAATAGTGTGAAGATGCCCCTGGGTCCTACTAGAGGAAAGGACAATTAAAGCAGAAGAAAACAATAAGTCCTTGAAAGAAAATTATGAAAAAGCAAGGGAGATAGTCCAAGACCTGAAGAGGGAAATAGAAAAAATGAAGAAGACACTAGCAGAAGGAATGCTGGAAATAAAAACTCTGAGTAGACAAACAGGAACTTCACATGCAAGTGTAACCAACAGAATGCAAGAGATGGAAGAGAGGATCTCTGTTATTGAAAATACATTAGAAAAAATAGATTCATCAGTCAAAGAAAACACTAAAACCAACAAAGTCATGACCCTAAATGTCCAAGAAATTTGGGACACCATGAAAAGAACAAACCTACAAATAATAAGGATAGAGGAAGGAGAATACCACCTCAAAGGCACAGAAAATATATTTAACAAGATCATAGAAGAAAACTTTCACAACTTAAAGAAGGAAATGCCTATGAAGATACAGGAAGCCTATAGAACACCAAACAGAGTAGACCCCCCAAAAATTCCCCTCACCACTTAATAATTAAACAACTAAGCATACGGAACAAAGAAAAAATATTAAGGACAGCAATGGAAAATGGCCAAGTGACTGATGAAGGCAAACCCATCAGAATAACACACGATTTCTCAATGGAGACTTTGAAAGCCAGAAGGACCTATACAGATATAATGCAGACACTAAGAGATCATGGATGCCAGCCCAGACTAATATACCCAGCAAAACTTTCAATCATCATAGATGGAGTGAACAACACCTTCTGAGACAAAACTAGATTTAAACAATACTTATCCACAAACCCAGCCTTACAGAAAGCACTAGAAGGAAGATTCCAGCCTAAGGAAGTCAGATACACCCTCAAAAACACAGGCAATAGATAACACCACAGAAATAAACCCCTAAGAAGAGAAGGACACACACAATACCACCAAAATAAAAATAATAGCAGAAATGAACAATCACTGGTCATTAATATCCCTTAATATCAATGGACTTAATCCACCTATAAAAAGGCACAGACTAACAGAATGGATAAGAAAACAGAACCCATCTTTCTGCTGCTTACAAGAAACACACCACAAATTCAAAGACAGACACTTCCTAAGAATAAAAGGCTGGGAAAATAATTTCCAATCAAATGGTCTGAAGAAGCAAGCTGGTGTAGCCATCCTAATATCCAGCAAAATAGACTTCAAAGTAAAATCCATCAAAGAGATGATGAAGGACATTACATGCTCATCAGAGGGAAGATCCACCAAGATGAAGTCTCAATTCTGAACATTTATGACCCAAACACAAGGGCAACCACATATGTAAAAGAAACATTACTAAAGCTTAAATCACATATAAAACCCCAAACATTTATAGTGGGAGACTTCAACACCCCACTTTCACCTCTGGACATATTGGCCAAATTGAAACTTAAGAGAGAAATAATGGTCATAACTGTTGTTATGATTCAAATGGACTTAATCGATATCTATAGAACTTTCCACCTGAACAAAAAAGAATATATCTTCTTCTCAGCACCCCACGGAACATTCCCTAAAATCGACCACATACTTGGCCACAAAGCAAGTCTCAACAGATAAAAAACAATTGGAATAATGTCCTGTGTTCTATCAGACCACCACGGTTTAAAGTTAGATTTCAACAACAACAAAAAAACTACAGAAATCCTACGATCTTATGGAAACTGAATAATGCTTCACTGAATCACCAATGGGTTAAGGAAGAAGAAAGAAAGAAATTGAAGACTTCCAAGAGGTCAATGAAAATGGACGCACCACATACCCAGACTTATGTGACAATATGAAAGCAGAGCTAAGAGGGAAATTCACACCACTAAATGTCCACATGAAGAAGTTGGAGAATTCTCACACTAGTGACTTGACAGCACACTTGAAAGATCTTGAACAAGAAGAAGCAAAGTCTCCCAGGAGGAACAGATGCCAGGAAATTATCAAGTTGAGAGCTGAAATCAATAAAATAGAAATAAAGAGAACAATACAAAGGATTAATGAAACAAAGAGATGGTTTTTTGAGAAGATCAACAAGATAGATGAGCCCTTATCCAAACTAACCAAAAGACAGAGAGAGAGCTTCCAAAATAACAAAATCAGAAATGAAAAGGGGGACATAACAACAGACAATGAGGAAATCCAGAGAAGCATCGGGTCATACCTCAAAAACTTCTACTCCACAAAACTGGAAAATCTAAAAGAAATGGATAATTTTCTGGATAGGTACCACATACCTAAGTTAAATCAAGTCCAGATAAACCATTTAAATAGTCCAATAAACCCTAAGGAAATAGAATCAGTCATTAAAAATCTCCCAACCAAAAAAAGCCCAGGACCAGATGATTTCAGTGCAGAATTGTAGAGAGCCTGCATGTAGCCACACCTTAAAGATGGTGCTGGCTTCCACCCTCTGCCTTCCCGACGGCAAGTACTCTTTGTGGTAACCAGCTCCTTATTTGGCTATGGCTGGATTTGTGTGCCACTTGCATATGTGAGGACCTATGGATAGTGCCCACGTGGCTGTCTGAGGTTGGTAGCCCAGACCTACTTAAGGGCTGGGAGAGGCTTGTCCGGGAGAGACATCACTACTAACAAGGTCCTGAATAAACTGCTTAAAGAAGAGCTCCGGTGTTGCATCATCCTTGCTGGTCGAGGTGGCCGCAACAAGTGGTGGCCCATACGGGGAACTACCACGTCTCTCTGTGGGGCTCAGAACTTTCTGCAGTCAGGGGGTATACCGGTAAGTCCTCAGGTAAATTGGGGATCCGCGACAAAAGCGGGCTTTTTGCTCTCACCTGTAGATAAAGGGTGAGTGGGACAGTAGAGCCGCGACCATACTGGACGGGTAATCAGAAAAACAAAATAAGCAAGTGAAACTGGAAGGCTGGGGCTGTTTGGTAAAGGCTCTGAGAAACCTCTCAAATTGAGGAAGAAAGGATTTACTAAGATGGGCGCTTCCTCCTCGCACCCAATTTTTCTGGCTCTTAAGGAGCTGCTTCTCTCTAAGAAATTGAAGATAAGGAAAAGCACCCTAGAATGATTTCTGGCAGAGTGTGATATTGTTGCTCTTTGGTTTGCAATTTCAGGAAGTCTTACAGTGTCTTCCTGAGAAAAATTGGGAAGAGACCTAGACTTTGCTGCAGAGCAAGGCACACTTAAGCATGGGGTTAGACCAGTCTGGAATCTAATAAGAGGATGTTTAGAAGATCTGAGATGCAGTGAGATGGTTGAGAATGGCCAAACTGCTCTGGAAATACTACAGGAAGAAAGATCAGAAAAGGCAACCTCAGAGAAAGCAGCACCTGAAAAGGCAACCTCAGAGAAAGCAGTACCTGAAAAGACAGGTCAAATAAAGGATAAAGAAGCAAAAGGTGAGAAAAAATATACAAATTTATATCCTAGCCTTTCTGAGTTGGAAGACTCATGTGCTTCCGATCTCTCCAACTCTGTCTTGGATGATGAGGATGTTGAATCCGTTTGTGAGTCATTGCAACGAGTGAGGATTAGAAAGAAAAGAAAAGAGAGAAGAGGATCCAAACAGTTAGAAGAGGGCCATGAGAGCGTGGTCCCTTCTGCTCCTCCTCCATATCCTGGAGCAATGGGGGCAGAGGGCGGAGTGTCTTTTAATCCTAGAGTATGGACAGAAGTTAGAACAGAAATGCAAGTTGCATTCCCAGTATTTCAGAATCCTCAGAATCAGAGATATCATGAACCTCTAGATTTCAAGATTATCAAATCATTAGCAGAGTCTGTCCGGACATATGGTATTACAGCTTCCTTTACAGTAGCTCAGTTGGAAGCTCTGCATAGATTTGCTATGACTCCGTCAGACTGGATGAACCTTGCACGAGCCTGTTTAAGTTCTGGTCCAGTATTTAGATTGGAAAGCCTTTCTGATAGAGTTCGCTAGTGAACAGGCTGCAGCTAACAGGGCTGCTGGTGGAGGCCAAGCTGCTTGGGATATGGATATGTTGCTTGGGCAAGGTAGATTTGCAAATCAGCAGAATGGGTATCCTATCCAGGTTTATGAGCAAATTAACAACATTGCTACCAGAGCTTGGAAGGCATTACCCAATAGAGGAGAAGTTAGTGGTAATCTCACTAAAATTGTCCAAGGACTCATGGAACCCTTCTCAGACTTCGTAGCTCGCATAGTGGATGCAGCTGGAAAGATATTTGGTGATCCTGATACAGCCATGCCATTACTTAAGCAGTTGGTTTATGAGCAGTGCACTAAGGAATGTAGAGCTGCCATTACACCATACAAAACTAAAGGATTGGAGGTTTGGATGAAAGTGTGCAGGGAATTAGGGGGACCACTAACCAATGCTGGACTGGCTGCTGTAGTTTTACAAATTAGTCAGAAGAGGGCAGGCGGCACTGGGACTTGCTTTCGATGTGGTAAAATGGGGCATATGAGACGTAGCTGACCCCAAGGAGGAAGTAATCAAGGGGGAAGTAACCAGAGACCAGAGAGTGACCAACACCCTGTCCCTGGACTGTGTCCTAAGTGTAAGAAAGAAAAACATTGGGTGAGTGAATGCAGGTCAATCAAGGACATTAATGGACAGCCTCTGAGTAATAATACTCCTCCAAAAAATGGACAGCGGTGCCCCCAGCCTCAGGGCCCGCAAATATATGGGGCAATGGAGGATCAGAGACAGGAAGGGAATCAAGAGCAGCGGCCGACCCTCAGACATCCCAAACACCGCGGCGAGCCACTGCAGGTTCAGCAGGATTGGAACTCCGTGCCACCACCAGACTCATATTAACCCCATAAATGGGGGTGCAAGTAGTGGAGTCTGATTTTCAAGGCCCCCTTGACCCTGGGACAGTGGGATTGTTAATAGGGAGATCATCTACTACATTCATGGGATTGCGAATCCATCCTGGGATAATTAACTCAGATTATACAGGTATAGTTAAAATCATGGTTGAATCACCAAAAGGAATCACTGCCATTTCCCCGGGAGACAGAATTGCACAAATTATCCTATTACCCAGCTTACATGATTCTCACCCAGCCTGTGACAAAGAAAGAGGAATTAATGGATTCGGCTCCTCAGGCACAGATTTAGCATTTTTATCTTTAGACTTAGATCAGAGACCCACATTACAGTTAACCATTAATGGCACCAAAATAATGGGACTTTTGGATACTGGGGCAGATTGCAGTATCATAGCTAGCAAAGATTGGCCTCGAGGTTGGCCTATACAGGCTTCCTCACAAACATTGCAGGGATTGGGTTATGCCAGTGCTCCTAATATTAGTGCAAATTTGTTGAATTGGCAAGATTCAGAAGGTCACTCTGGCATTATGCAACCCTATGTTCTTGAACTTCCAGTGTCCCTTTGGGGGAGGGATCTTATGAAATCCATGGGCTTTCAGTTGAGTAACGAATATTCCAAAGAATCTAAAAAATCATGAAAAATATGGGGTGTCATCCTAATTTTGGCTTGGGAAAATTTTTACAAGGCAGAAAGGAGCCGATACAAGCAGTACCTAGGAGACCCAAATAAGGATTGGGTTTTTCCTAGGGGCCGCTGAGGAGGGTATTCCCATATCCTGGATAACGGAGGAGCCAGTGTGGGTTCCTCAGTGGCCACTCTCCTCGGAGAAATTACATGCTGCATATCAATTAGTGAAAGAGCAATTGGAGGAAGGGCACATTAAACCCTCCCTTTCTCCCTGGAATACACCCATATTTGTCATCAAGAAGAAATCAGGAAAATGGAGATTGTTACATGATCTTAGAGCTATAAATGAGCAAATGAGAATTATGGGACCCGTACAACGTGGTCTTCCATTGCTGTCAGCCTTGCCTGAAAATTGGCCTATTATTGTGGTAGATATTAAGGACTGCTTCTGTTCCATTCCACTGAATAGCAAAGACAGTGAGAGATTCGCTTTCACTTTACCGTCCATTAATCATGAGGAACCTGATAAAAGATATCAATGGGTTGTATTGCCACAAGGCATGGCCAATAGTCCTACTATGTGTCAACTGTTTGTAGCAACTGCTTTAGAACCCTTGAGAGCACGTTTTCCTGGCCTGAGATGCATCCATTATATGGATGATATACTGTTAGCAGCTAAAGAGGAGAGCATTCTTCAAGCAGCATGTAGCTCACTTGGAGAACTGCTAAAGCAAAAGGGACTCTGTATCGCCCCTGAGAAGGTGCAACAGAGCAAAGTTGTCAATTATCTTGGCTCTAAAATAACTAATTATCATAGCATGCCACAAAAGGTAGAATTAAGGAAGGATCATCTTTGCACATTGAATGATTTTCAGAAATTATTAGGAGATATAAATTGGATAAGAGGAAGTTTAGGAATGGCCAATTATGAATTAAAACCATTATATTATATGCTAATTGGAGATGCAGCCATGGATTCACCGAGGCAACTAACCAATGAAGCCCAAGAAGACTTAACAAAATTAGAGGATAGGTTACAAAGGGCTTTTCTTCAAAGAGTGCAAAATAATGATGATATTACCCTGTGCATTCTGCCTACCCAGTTACAACCTACAGAGATTTTATGGCAAAAAAGACCCTTATTATGGATTTATCCTAAAATCTCACCTGCAAAATCAATTGAGTATTATCCTACTGCTGTAGCATTACTTGCACAGCAGCGTATTCAGCAGTGTTTACAATATTTTGGGACATCACCACAAACGCTAGTTGTTCCTTATGATTCTACTCATGTCAAGATATTATGTGCTGCCATAGATAATTGGGCAATACTGCATTGTACCTATCCAGGACACATAGATTGCCATTATCCTAAACATCCACTATTAACTTTCTTTAAAGAATATCCTGTAGTTTTTCCTAAGGTAACTGCTTCCCAGCCCATTCCAGGAGCCAGTGTTATATTTACAGATGGGTCTAAGACAGGCTGTGGTGCTTATATGGTGGATTCTACTGAACCAGTAAAGCATCAATTCTTGCCAGGTGTACCCCAACAGGTGGAGCTTTCAATAGTTCTTAAAGTTTTTAAGGTTTGTCCGTTTCCATTTAATTTAGTGTCAGATTCTAGTTATGTTGTTAATGCCTTGAAAGCCTTGAATGTGCAGGGCCCATCAAATCTTCTAGCCCTGTTAGCTCATTGTTTGGCCAATTGCAGAAACTGATCTGGCAACGTAAGAATCCCTTTTTTGTGCAACACATCCACGCACATACCAGTCTGCAGGTCCATTGGCTAAAGGCAATGATATAGTGGACCAGTGTACTAGACAGGAATGGATGTTTGTGGCTTCTGCCGTACAACAAGCACATGCTTTCCACAAAGAATTTCATGTTAATGCAAGGACATTACAACAAAAGTTTTCTTTCTCAAGTGCTGATGCATGAAAGGTGGTACTAGATTGTCCCCAATGTGTCATTTTTCATCATCCTTCTAGATTAGGAGTTAACCCTCGTGGTCTGCTCCCCCTAAAAATATGGCAAATGGATGTTATACACATCTCTGAATTTGGACGTGTCAAATACGAACATGTATCTGTTGATACCTGCTCTGGAATCACTCATGCCACCCCAATGGCAGGAGAGAAAGCCTCTCATGTTATTGCTCATTGCTTAGAAGGTTGGGCAGCATGGGGTAAGCCTCAACAGTTATAAACAGACAATGGTCCTGCATATACCGGACAGAAGTTCGCTTCCTTCTGTCAACCGATGAATGTGCAACTTGTACATGGCCTACCATATAATCCACAAGGTCAAGGCATTGTGGAGCGTGCTCATCGCTCCTTGAAGGAATTGCTTCAATAACAAAAAGGGGGAATAGGCTATGGCCGTACCCCTAAGGACAGACTCTCTCTTGCATTATTTACCCTGAATTTTTTGAATTTGGATGCTTCCAATTGTTCTGCTGCAGACAGGCATCATTGTCAGCACAGTCCTTCTAAAGGAATGGTGAAATGGAAAGATGCCTTGACAGGTGTTTGGCATGGACCCGATCCCATGCTGACATGGGCACAAGGTTCTGTTTGTGTTTTCCCACAGGATCAGCAAGACCCAGTGTGGGTTCCTGAGCACCTCGTGAGAAGAGTCCATTGCCAAGAAGAACATGTCTGTGCAGACAGTGATCTCCCTGTTCGTGCTAATGATGATTCGGCTGGGAATGATGGACCTAAGATGGGGGATACTGTCAGTGTTCCCGAGACCAATGCCAGTCCATCATGATGCAATATTATTCCCACGGCTATTCAGTAGTAATAAAAGTATGGATGTTCCATACTTCCCTATGGACCCAGAGGAAGCTCCTATAGGAGAAAATAGGTCTTTTGATTTAAACGGAACTCTTTGTTTCCAAATTGTCAGAAACAGATCAAATGTTTCCCCATGTGTCTTGATATATAACCAGATGGCTGGATGGTTTGATTTGCCTGGACCAGGCCCTTGCTTTTCAGCCACTGCCTCTTGGGTGTCTGGATGGTGGCCTGCTAAAGTGTTGGGAAATGATACACGTAGTCAACCAAAATGGGCCCCCTTTTGTTGGTGTCAAGATGGAGGGAATGTCTGGCCCTGGACAGGTTGTCAGTCTCGTACTGTGATCTGGGCCAATCAAGGGAAGAGTTTCACCTTTTCTCCTGGAATAAGCACAGACTTTAATCAGACTTTTGCAGGTAGTAATTATAGTGAGCAAAATCCCTCTCAGTTGTATATTTCTAATCCTTTTGATAATTGGCTATTGTGTGCCATTAATGGAAATATGAAGGGTTATGTGTGACTAGTGTCCAATGTAATAATTTTACCCATGCTGCAGATTTATCAAAAAGGTTGTCTAGTTATCTTTTAGGCAATTGGACCGGAGAGTTTGATAACCTGATGGACCAGCTGAGGGTGGCTATTGTCACGGTGAATTCGACCCAAATGGATACCGGACTGGTGGAGGGATTATCTTCCTGGATTGCTGCAGCCATGGATCACCTGAAGGAGTGGGCGGGAATAGGAGCCCTAGTAGGCTTACTGGTGCTCACCTCCCTAGTATGCTTGTGGTGCATTTGTCGCATTAGGATCTCACAGCGTCGCCATGCGGCCATGATTATCCAAGCCTTTATGGCCATTGAAGCAGGACAGTCCCCCCAAGCCTGGCTGGCTACTTTAAAAGATATTTAGGCACAGGATGCAAGGCATGTGCACTGCACTTGAGGCTAAGATACACTGACCTCAAGAAGAGCAAGTCTGATTGCATGTGGGTTGGTACCCTAACTCCCACCTCTGTGAAAAGGGTATCAGATGGGTATAGTGTTCTCTGGGTGGATGATGCCTGGACAAACATTAGTACATGTTCCATTTTAGCAGAGATCAGATCTCTACTCTTGCCTGTTGCTCTGCAAAACAAAAAGGGGGAACTGTAGAGAGCTGCGTGTAGCCATACCTTAAAGATGGTGCTGGCTTCCACCCTCTGCCTTCCCGATGGCAAGTACTCTTTGTGGCAAACAGCTCCTTATTTGGCTATGGCTGGATTTGTGTTCTGCTTGCATATGCGTGGACCTATGGATTGTGCCCACATGGCTGTCTGAGGTTGGTAGCCCAGACCTACTTAAGGGCTGGGAGAGGCTTGCCCAGGAGAGACATCACTACTAACAAGGTCCTGAATAAACTGCTTAAAGAAGAGCTCCGGTGTTGCATCATCCTTGCTGGTCGAGGCAGTCGCAACACAGAATTCTACCAGATCTTCAAAGAAGACATAATACCAATACGGTTTAAATTGTTCCATACAATAGAAGCAGAAGGAACATTACCAAACTCCTTCTATGAGGCTACAATTACCCTGATTCCTAAACCAAACAAAGATGCAACAAAGAAAGAGAATTACAGACTGATATCCCTCATGAACATTGATTCAAAAATACTCCAAGAACACATCAAAACAATTATCCACCATGATCAAGTAGGCTTCATCCCAGGGATGCAAGGGTGGTTCAACATACAAAAGACCGTCAATGTAATACACCATGTAAGCAAACTCAAAGAAAAAAACCATATGATAATCTCACTAGATGCAGAAAAGGCATTTGACAAAATCCAACACCCCTTCATGATAAAGGTCTTGGAGCCATCAGGAATACAGGGAACATACCTAAACTTAATAAAGGCAATCCATAGCAAGCCAAGAGCTAATATCAAATTAAATGGAGAGAAATTCAAAAAAATACCACTAAATCAGGAACAAGGCAAGGCTGTCCCCTCTACCCATTCTTACTCAATATAGTACTTGAAGTTCTAGCCAGGGCTATAAGACAACATAAGGTGATTAAGGGAATACAAATTGGGAAGGAAGAATTCAATCTATCCCTATTTACAGATGACATGATAGTATACATGAGTGAGCCCCAAAAATTCAACCAAGGAACTGATACAGCTCATAAACACTTTCAGCAACATAGCAAGATACAAGATCAACTAAAAAAAGCAGTAGCCCTCCTATATACAATAGACAAACAGGCTGAGAAGGAAATCAGAGATATATCACCCTTTACAATATCCAGAAATGATATAAAATACCTTGAGGTTACACTAACTAAGCATGTGAAGAACCTATATGACAAGAAGTTTAAGTCTCTGAAAAAAGAAATTGAAGAAGATGCCAGAAAATGGAAAGATCTCCCATGCTCATGGATAGGCAGGATTAACATAGGAAAAATGGCGATCTTACCAATAGTAATCTACAGATTCAATGCAATCCCCATCAAATTTCCAACACAATTCTTCACCGGCCTGGAAAGAATAATACTCACCTTCATATGGAAAAACAAAAACCCAGGATAGCCAAAAAGAATCCTGTACAATAAAACAACCTCTGGAGACATCACAATCCCTGACCATAAGCTCTAATGTAGAGCAACCATAATAAAAACAGCTTGGTAGTATCATAAAAACCGACATATGGACCAATGGAATGGAATTGAAAACCCTGACATACACCCTCACACCTATGAACATATAATTTTTGACAAAGAGGCCAAAAATGTAAAATGGAAAAAAAGAAAGCATCTTCAACAAATGGTGATGGCAGAACTGGATGTCAATGTGTAGAAGGCTGCAAACAGATCCATATCTGTCACCATGCACAAAACTTAAGTCCAAGTGGATCAAAGACCTCAACGTAAATCTAGTTACTCTGAACCTGATAAAAGAGAAAGTAGGAAGTACTCTTGAATGCATTGGCACTGGAGATCACTTTCTCAATATAATACCATTAGCACAGACACTGAGAGAAACCATCAATCAATGGGACCTGTTGAAACTGAGAAGCTTTTTTAGAGCAAAGGTCACAGTCAACAAAACAAAGCAACAGCCTACAGAATGGGAAAAGGTCTTCTCCAACCCCACATCTGACAGAGGGCTGATACCCAGAATATATAAAGAAATCAAGAAATTAGACATCAAAATGTCCAACAGCTCAATTAAGAAATGGGCTATAGAACTAAACAGAGAAAGTTCAAATGGCTGAAAGACATTTAAGGAATTGCTCAACATCCCTAATTGTCTGGGAAATGCAAATCAAAACAAGAGATACCACCTTACACCTGTCAGAATGGCTAAGATCAAAAACACAGAAGACAGCTTATGCTGGAGAGGATGTGGAGCAAGGGGAACTCCCCTCTTCTGCTGGTGTGAATGCAAGCTTGTACAGCCACTTTGAAAATCAATATGGCACTTCCTTAGAAAATTGGGAATCCATCTCTACCCAGCTGTAGCACTCTTGGTCATGTACCCAAGGAATGCTCAATCATACCACAAGGGCATTTTCAGCTATGTTCATATCAGCATTGTTTGTAATAGCCAGCACCTGGAAGCAACCTAGATGCCCTTCAACTGAAGAATGGATAAAGAAAATATGGTACATATACACAATGGATTACTACTCAGCAGAGAAAAACAATGACATCATGAGGTTTGCAGGCAAATGGATGGATCTAGAAAAAATCATCCTGAGTGAGGAAACCCAGACTCAGAAGGACAAACATGGTATATACTCACTCATAGAAGGATACTAGATATAAAACAAAGATGACTAGACTGCTACACAACTCCAGGGAGCCTAGGAAAGACCCAGGGCTCACCCAAAGACAGAGAAATGGAAGAGATCTACATGAACAACCTGGACAATAGTGGGAGAAATGTAGGGCAAGGTTTGAGGGAAGGGAGGCTTGGGGGAGCAGAAGATCCCAGCTGTATCAGGAACAGAAAGGGAGAACAAGGAATGATAGACTATGATGGATGAGGACCACATGAGAACAGGAGTGGGCAGAGTGCTGCAGAGGTCCTCTGAGGTCCACAGTGATGCATCTTTTGTAGACTGCTGGCAGTGATGGAGCGAAAGCCTGATCTGACCTAGTCTGGTGATCTCTGGCCAAACACTCTGACTCTCATCCAGTGACTGATGGTAGTGGATACAGAGATCCTCAGCCAGGCCCGAGGTGAAGCTCCATGTGTCCATTTGTTGAGAAGGAGGAGGGACTGTGGGAGCGTTAATTGTTGAGCCCAGGATTGGAAAAAGCACAGGGACAAAAGGCCAGACAAATGGAAGCACATGAATTGTGAACCAAAGGCTGTGGAGCCCCCAGCAGGATCAGGCCCTCTGGATAAGTGAGACAATTGAGTGGCTTGGACTGTTTGGGAGGCATGCAGGCTATGGGATCTGGACCTGTCCTTAGTGCATGAGCTGGCTGTTTGGAACCTGGGGCTTACACAGGAGCACTTTGCTCAGGGACTGGACCTGCCTGTACTGAATCCACCAAGTTTAAATGAATCCCCAGGGGAGTCTTGGCTCTGGAGGAGATGGGAATGGAGGGGCGTGCGTGTGGGGAAGGTGAGGGTGGGGGCGGGAGGGGGCGGGAGGACAGAGGTACCCACGGCTGACATGTAAATTTGAAACACAAATATAATAAAAGAAAGGGGAGAAAAAAAAAGACCCAAAGTCTACTTTCAAAATTAATTTCAACAGGTCAGAAACATGTCCTCACAATACCATAGGATGTAAAAACAAACATTAACAACAAAAACTATAAAAACAGAATAATAAGATTAAAATCAGATATACCAACCCCTCAATTAAATATTTTAATATACTAACAATACCATTGCATGTAGCTCATGATCAACAGGGCAGAAAAAGATGTCACAGCAACAGGGAAATATGAAGCTAACATTTTATCATTTGTTTTTGAAAAGAATTATTTTTCAGTTTATCAAACCATGATGTACAAAATGCTGGGTGAATATCTGAAGATATATCCAAACTGAACAAAATTCACAAAGACTAATGAAAAGAAATGAGGAATTCCTTGATATTGAATCAAACCTGATGAGTTAAAGCTGTAGGCACAGTTTGTGACAAAGCTCCTGTAACTGCTAAAGAGTTTAACATCATTAAGCAGAAAACTTGTGTTCTGCACAGTGAAAGTATTTAGGGTCACCATGGAGTGAAACAGCACCCATAGAAGACTCAAAATGAGAAAATTACAAGTCCTTTGAAATATATTTGACGGAGAATGCTGATCATATAGAGCCATTCTAGAGAGTGATCTAATATAGACATATTCCCATGGTTTATTACAAAGAGATTACTATTTTTTTTGACCCATGCACCAGTGTACAGTTTAAGATGATGGTGATGGCAGGATATGTCAAAATTTTAACCATGGTTCTTTGTTACAAGAGGTAAAAAAATAGTTGTCATTATGAGGGGTTCCAGGTACCTTCCATCAGGGTTTCATAATTCACTGACCAGTGGTGTGAGGCATTTCCAGAGTCCTGAAAGAAGGTGCTGAAATAAAATTGTGTCTCAGATGTCTTTTGCTGGGGAAAGCCAGATGAATGGTTTGTAGCTGAACCAAGACTGGGGTAAGTGATCCATTACAATTATACACTATTGTATTACAAAAATTACTGTATTTATATTTATTAGTAAACTACATTTTAACATTGTGTTGTTTCATAAATTTTAAGCTGATATTGAAATTTCCAGTCAGATATGGAAATTATATGCACAGATATGTTTGCCAAAATGGGGTTTCAATAAATATTAACAGTGAATGAAAATTTAATTCGCAATATTATCAATTACTTTGTTTTTAGTTGCCCATAATTTAGACTGCTCTATAATAAATAGTCAAAACATCTCAGTAAATCACTTTGGAACTCAGCCCCAATTAGATTTTTTCCTTTTATTCTTCTCTTATATATTACATCCCAAACACTGTTCCCCCTCCATCTTCCACTCTAACTTCCTCCCCTACCTCTTCCCCATCCACTCCTCCTCCTCCTTTCCCTTCGGAGAATGGCAGGTCTCTCTGGGGTATCAAACAGACATGTTAAATCAAGTTTCAGTAAGCTATGGCACCACCCATTTTATTAACGATTGACTAGGCAAACAAGTATGAGGAAGAGTGTCCCAGAAACAGGCAAAATAGTCAGGGACAGACCCTGCTCCCACTATTTGAAGGAAAAGCTACTCAATCACGACATATATGCAAAGGGCCTTGGCTAGACCCATGCAGGCTCCTTGACTGTCAGATATGTCTCTGTGAGACCCTGTGATCCCAGGATATTTGATTCTGTGGGGTTTTAGTAGTGTCCTGTGGTAAGAGAGCTCCCACCTTTTAAAGGGTTCCTATGAGGAAGAGTGAGGGATAAGAAAATATTAGATAGAAAGATATTGAAGAAGAGAAAAACAGAAACAGAGAATAGGTTTGGAAAAACCTGGATCAATAACTAATGGTCCCTTCTGTCTCTTCAAAGGGGCTTTTAATAACAATGCCAAGGGGTGGGTAAAAAGACCTCCCCCTTGATAGATCAAAGCATACTGCACAGCCAAGTGTAGACATTTCCAAATATCTGGTAGCCATATCCATGATCAAATCATCCCCTTATGCAGCCATATTGGAAAAATCACGCTCAGATTTTTGGACCCTCAATAAGTTCTCAAGAGGAAACCTCTCTGGATCTCTTCAATGTCTTTGACCTCTCTGGCTCCTTCCTCCCAGGCTTCCAGGATTCCCTGAGTTATGCCTAATATTTGTCTGTATAAATCCAAATTTTTATCCATCATTTGCTGATGAAGCCACTCTGATGATAATTATAACTTTTGCCTATTTTATGTTTTCTGAATCAATTTCAATATGTTTCTATATTTTGCACAGCATAGCCTGGAAATCAGAATTCCCCTCTTCAGTGTCCAGACATGTTGTGATCTTTTTCAGTCTAGTAATACTACTGCCGTTTTAGTTAGTAATCACAGTACCAGTTCACAATTATGTGTTTAATATAAAAGACGTTTTGAATAATAATTTGATAAACGATTAAGTACATTTTGGTCTACCCAAAATAGGATAGATAATAAAATATTTTCTCTAAATTTGTCAATGCAAATGGACTAAACATTGTTAATGTATTTATTGATTGTATATATTGTATTTAGTTATTGTACTTATTGTACATAGGTTTTGTTATATTAGTTATAACTTCCATTATTTTTATTTTTAATAGACAAAAAAGGGGAAATGTGGTGATATTTTATTTGTGCTTTAATAAAGTTTTCCTGTAGCTCAGCGGAAACTGTAAGCCATTTTAACTAAACATAAAAGTCAGGCAGTGGTAGCACATGCTCTTAATCTGATCACATAGCAGACAGGGTCTCTGTGTGTTCAAGGCCATAGTAGGGAACATAGCCAAGCGTGGTGACACATGCCTTTAATCCCAGTACCAACTATAGAGACATGGAGGTTTGTGCAGACAGACAGAAAATGACAGAGCTTCATAGGAAGAGGAAATGAGATAACTGGGCTAATTTAGCCAATGAGAAGGCAGAACTGCAAGGCAATGAAAGCCTGGGTAGACAGGAAGTTGTGGCATTTGGAATCTGCAGAGCCGGTCAGATAAGGTTGGCTGATAGCTATTCCTATTTCCTTGATCTCTAAGGTTTTCACCCCTATATTTGGCTCTGTGGGTTTTTTTTATTTAATAAAACCATTTAGAAATTCATTTACAGTCTCTTTCACAAGGTCATCAGAACTGGAACTGTGCTCCTTATCCAAGCAATAAAAATAGAATCTATTTAGTGGCATCACCAAAAATACAATGACCTGGCATTATTAATCTTTTATGGTAAAAATTTTTACATAAAATTAGCTGATACATATTTTTTAGATCCCAATTTTCTGACAATATCTAGAATATCATATTCTAGAGGCAGTCATAAACACACTTTTTCATCCCATCAGGCTGTATCATATTACTGATTTTGGTCACATCATTGTTTTACAGTTACTTTATAGCCATTTAGAAGCAGGGTTTGCACTGTGGAAATCATTGTGGCTGTTTCTCAGAAAATTGGGTATTGATCTACCTCAAGACTCAGCCGTACCACTCTTGGGTATATACCCAAGGAATGCTCAATCATACCTCAAAGATACATGTTCAGCTATGTTCATAACAGCACTATACACAGTAGCCCGAACCTAGAAATAACCTAGATGCCCATCAACGGAAGAATGGATTAAGAAAATATGGTACCGTATGTAACAGAAACATTATTAAAGCTGAAATCACATATAAAACACCACACATTAATAATGGGAGACTTCAACACCGCACTTTTACCACTGGAAAGATCTGCCAAATTGCAACTTAATAGAGAAATAATGGACTTAACTGATGTTATGACTCAAATGGACTTAATCAATATCTACAGAACATTCCATCCAAACAAAAAAGAATATACCTTCTGAGCACCCCATGGAACCTTCTCTACAATTGAACACATACTTGACCACAAACCAAATCTCAACAGACACAAAACAATTGGAATAACCTCCTGTGTTCTACCAGACCAACATGGTTTAAAGTTAGATTTCAACAGCAACAAAAACTACAGAAAATCTATAATCTCATGGAAACTGGATAATGCTCAACTGAATCACCAATGGGTTAAGGAAGAAAAAAAGAAAGAAATTAAAGACTTCCTAGAGATCCATGAAAATGAATATACCATTTATGGGACACTATGAAAGCAGTGCTAAAAGGGAAATTCATAGCACTGTATGCCCACATACAGAAGTTGGAGGAATCTCACACTACTGACTTACAGGGCACCTGAAAGCTGTAGAACAAGAAGAAGCAAAGTCTCCCAGGAAAAATAGATGCTATGAAATTATCAAATTGAGAGCTGAAATCAAAAAAATAGAAATAAAGTGAACAATACAAAAAATAATGAGACAAAGAGTTGGTTATTTGAGAAAACCAACAAGATAGACAAGCCCTTATCCAAACTAACTAAAAGACTCAGGGAGAGCATACAAATTCACAAAATCAGAAATGAAAAGGGGGACATAACAATAGACAATGGGGAAATTCAGAGAATCATAAGGTGATACATCATAAACCTCTACTCTATAAAACTGGAAAATCTAAAAGAAATGGTTAATTTTCTTTTATGAAATGAATAGATAACACTTACCTAAGTTAAATCAAGACCAGATAAACCATTTAAATAGTCCAATAACCCCTACGGAAATAGAATCAGTCATTAAAAGTATCCCAAACAAAAGCCAAGGACCAGATGGTTTCAGCAAGGATTCTACCAGATCTTCAAAGAAGATTTAATACCAATACTCTTTAAATTGTTCCACACAATAGAAGCAGAAGGAACATTACCAAACTCCTTCTATGAGGCTACAATTACCCTGATTCTTAAACTAAACAAAGATGTAACAATGAAAGAGAAGTACAGAACGATCTTCCTCATGAACATTGATGCAAAAATACTCAATAAAATACTGGCAAACAGACTCCAAGAACACATCAAAACAATTATGCACCATGTTCAAGTAGGCTTCATACCAGGGATGCAAGGGTGGTTCAACATATTAAGTCTGTCAATGTAATACACCATATAAACAAACTCAAAGAAAAAAACCACACGATCATCTCACTAGATGCAGAAAAGGCATTTGACAAAATCCAACAACCCTTCATGATGAAGGTCTTGGAGCAAACAGGAATACAGGGAACATACCTAAACATAATAAAGGCAATCTACAGCAAGCCAACAGCCAACATCAAATTAAATGGAGAGAAACTAAAAGAAATACCACTAAAATCAGGAATGAGTCAAGGATGTCCCCTATCTAATATATTATTCAATATAGTACTTGAAGTTCTAGCCAGATCTATAAGACATCAAAGGAAGAAGTCAAGCTTTCCCTATTTGCAGATGGTAGTATACATGAGTGACTCCAAAAATTCAACCAAGGAACTGATACAGCTTATAAACACCTCCAGCCACATAGCAGGATACAAGATCAACTGAAAAAGTTAGTAGCCCCCCTCCATACAATAGACAAATGGGCTGAGAAGGAAATCAGAGATTCATCACCCTGTACAATAGCCACAAATGATATAAAATACCTTGGGATTACTCTAACTAATCATGTGAAGGACCTATATGACAAGAACTTTAAGTCCCTGAAAAAAGAAATTGAAATAGTTGTTAGAAAATGGAAACATCTCCCATGTTCATGGATAGGCAGAATTAACATAGTGGAAAATGGCGATCTTACCAAAAGCAATCTACAGATTCAGTGCAATACCCATCAAAATACCAACACAATTCTTCACAGACCTGGAGAAAACAATACTCAACTTCATATGGAAAAACAAAAAACCCAGGATAACCAAAAGAATCCTGTACAGTAAAACAACCTCTAGAGGCATCATGATCCCTGACCTCAAGCTCTACTATAGAGCTACAGTAATAATAACAAGCTTTGTATTTGCCATAAAAACCAACATGTGGACCAATGGAATCAAATTTAAGACCCTGACATTAACCCACACACCTATGAACATATAATTTTTGACAAAGAAGCCAAAAATGTACAATGGAAAAAGAAAGCATCTTCAGCAAATGGTGCTGGCATAACTGGATGTCAATGTGTAGAAGGTTCTAAATAGATCCATATCTGTCACCATGCACAAAACTAAGTCCAAGTGTATCAAAGACCTCAACATGAACCCAGTTACTCTGCACCTGATAGAAAAGAAAGTAGGAAGTAGTCTTAAATGCATTGGCATAGGAGATCACTTCCTAAATATAACACCAGTAGCACAGACACTGAGAGAACCAATCAATCAATGGGAACCTCCTCAAATGGAAATTGTTTATAGAGCAAAGGACATGGTCTTGTAAGACAAAGCAACAGCCTACAGAATGGGAAAAGATCTTCACCAACCAACATCTGACACAGGACAGATATCCTGAATATATATAGAGCTTCAGAAATTAGATATCAAAATGCCCAACAGTCCATTTAAGAAACGTGCAATAGAACTAAATAGAGAATTCTCCACAGAGGAAGCTCAAATGGCTGAAAGACATTTAAGGAATTGCTCAACATCCCTAATTATCTGGGAAATGCAAATCAAAACAAGAGATATGACCTTACACCTGTCAGAATGGCTAAGATAAAAAATACAGAAGACAGCTTATGCTGGAGAGGATGTGGAGCAAGGGGAACTCTTCCATTGCTGGTGAGAATGCAAGCTTGTACAGCCACTGTGAAATCAATATGGCGCTTCCTTAGATAATTGGGCATCAATCTCCCCCAAGACCCAGCTATACCCCTCTTGGGCATATACCCAAAGAATGCTCAATCATACCACAAGGGCATTTGCTCAGCGATGTTCATATCAGCATTTTTTGTAATAGCCAGAACCTGGAAACAACCTAGATGCCCTTCAACTGAAGAATGGGTTAATAAAATGTGGTACATATATACAATGGAGTTTTTTCAGCAGAGAAAAACAATGACATCATGAGGTTTGCCGGCAAATGGATGGATCTAGACAAAAATCATCCTGCATGAGGTAACCCAGACTCAGAAAGACAAACATGGTATGTACTCACTCACAGGAGGATATTAGTTATAAAACAAAAATGACTAGACTGCTACTCACAACTCCAGGGAGGCTACCTAGAAAACAGGACCCTAAGAAAGACACAGGGATCACCCAGTGACAGAGAAATGGATGAGATCTACATGAACAACCTGGACATGAGTGGGGGTAGTGAAGTTCAAGGTTAAAGGGAAGAGAGCTTAGGTGAGAGGGAGATCCCAGCTGTATCAAGAACTGATAGGGAGAACATGAAAAAAGAGACCATGATAAATAAGACCACATGAGAATAGAAAGAAGCAAAGTGCTAGAGAGGTCCCCAGAAATCCACAAAGATACCTCCACTGTAGACCACTGGTAATTGTCAAGAGAAAGCTCTAACTGACCTAGTCTGGTGATCAGATGGCCAAATACCCTAAATGTCGTGCTAGAAATCTCGTCCAATAACTGATGGCAGTAGATGCAGAGATCCTCTGTCAGGCCCCAGATGGAGCTCCAGGAGTCCAATTGGTGAGAAAGAGGAGGGATGGTATGAGCGAGAATTGTTGAGACCAAGACTGGAAAAAAACACAGGGACAAAAAGCCAAACTAATGGAAACACATAAACTATGAACCAATAGCTGAGGAGCCTCCAACTGGATCAGGCCTTTTGGATAAGTGAGATGGCTTATGAGCTTGAACTATTTGGGAGGAACCCAGGCAGTGGTGCCTGGACCTGTCCTTAGTGAATGATCTGGCTATTTGGAATCTGGGGCTTATTCGGGGACACTTTGCTCAGCCTGGAAGGTGGGGACTGGACCTGTCTGGACTGAATCTACCTGGTTGAGCTGAATCCCCAGGGGAGTCTTTGCCCAGGAGGAGACTGGAATCAGAGATGGGGAGGAGGAGTTGGTGAGAAGGTGGTGGCCAGTGCAGGATGCAGGAGGACAGGGGAACCCACGGCTGATATGTAAAATTAAAACACAAATATCCCTATGAAAAAAAAATAAATGTATTTTTAAAAAATGAAGGTCCCTGTGACAGTCAGTAGATGTCACTATTTCTTTCAGACCTTGCTCTTAATACACTGCAGATAACTATTAGAGCTTCATGGCAGTGCTCAGGTCAGAAGTTAGCTGCTATGTTCAACTTTTGCCAGCTTTTGTAAGCTAGTAACTGTAACAAATGTGAAGCTATGGCTGTGATGTTAGTTATATGTGTTCTTGTAAAATTGTTCAGACTTTTAGTTTACAATCTTGGCACTTTCTGTTTTCAGATTAATAGCATTTAAAGTAATCTGAATTAACATTTTTTACATGATGTGTGGAGTATATGAGCTCTTATTTACTTACTTATGGAAATGGAAGGGGTTCTTTCAATACTTCATATTCAAAGAAAAGAAAAAATGAGGCTGAATCTTTTCTTTGGATGTAGGTAGGGATCAGGATTATATTAAATGAATGATTCAACATTGAAATGACACACAATAGAGGAGTAGGTGAGAGTTCAAAACATAAACAGAATACCTGATGTCATCACTGATTCAGCCATTGATTTGGAAATCATGAATCAGCCTAATAGTTTGCCACTACTGAAACAGAAAACATGTTGGAGTATGGGGAGACATGGAAGAAATATTGGTATGCAGACACCCAAGATTAGTACAAAAAGTCCTTTTAGACTCCTCCATGCCATTCGCAAGTTAGTTTAGCACAGGCAATAATCAGTTTTAAAAACCAGGGTGTCAGGCAGACTCTGCAGTCTCCACACCCTGCGTTCACACACATTTGTCCAAGACCACAGCTACTTCCTCAGACTCAAGAACAGCCCACAGCTCCCATCTGCCCTGGAACTCCCATCTGGACGAGAGACAAAAGACCCTCTGGTGGACACTACAACCTCAACGCCTTGCCCCTACACCCATCTGCTGGAGTCCGAGTCACTTCTGGAGACTTAGAGATCAGTGTCCAGTATTCCATCCTGTCCCAGATCTACCATCTGGACCAGAAAGCCCCCAGCTCCCATCTGCCCCAGAACTCCCATCTGAACCAGACCTTCCATCCTGATCTGTAACTCCCATCTGGACAAGATAAGGAGATCCCAGGGACTTCCAGACACTCAGAGTCCAGACCCCCAGCGCCTATCCGGCCAGCACACTCATCTGGCTCAGAGCTTCCATCTGGACCAGAGAGAGGCTCCCTAAATCTGTCAGCTCTCTGGACCAAGTACACTGATAAGACCAAGAAAGAACCCACAAAGATATGAACAGACAGCAAGGCAGAAGTACATACAACAAAATAAAGAGCAATACAGCATCACCAGAACTTAACCCTTCTCCAACAGACAGACCTGAACATCAAGGAATGGAAGAAGAAGAAGAAGAAAACAACCTTATAAGTAACATCATGAAAAGGGTAGAGCCTTATATAGAAAAAATCAAAAATTAAGTGGAGGAACAGACAAACAAAACATGGGAAGAACATTATAAAAAACTAGAGGAAAGGACAATTAAAGCAGAAAAAAACATTAAGTCCCTGAAAGAAAATCATGAAAAAGCAAGGGAAACAATCAGGACCTGAAGAGGGAGATGGAAAAAAATGAAGAAGACACTAGCAGAAGGAATGCTGGAAATAGAAAATCTGAGTAGACAAACAGGAACTTCAGATGCAAGTATAACCAACAGAATGCAAGAGATGGAAGTGAGGATCTATGGTGTTGAAGATATGTCAGAATAAGTAGATTCATCAAAGAAAATACTAAAGCCAACAAAGTCATGACCTAAAATGTCCAAGAAATTTGGGACACCATGAAAAGAACAAACCTCAAATAATAGGGATAGAGGAAGGAGAAAAGTACCAACTCAAAGGCACAGAAAATATATTTAACAAGATCATAGAAGAAAACTTTCCCAATTTAAAGAAGGAAATATCAATGAAGATGCAAGAAGCCTATAGAACACCAAATAGACTAGACCCACAAAAAAAGTCCCCTTGCCACATAATAATTAAACAACTAAACATACAGAATAAAGAAAGAATATTAAGGGCAGCAAAGGAAAAAGGTCAAGTGACTTATAAAGGCAAACCCATCAGAATAACACCCGATTTCTCAATGGAGACTTAGAAAGCCAGAAGGACCTGGACAGATATAATGCAGACACTAAGAGACCATGGATGCCAGCCTAGACTAATATACCCAGCAAAACTCTCAGTCATCATAGATGGAGTGAACAGAGCTTCCAAGACAAAACCAGATTTAAACAATACTTATCCACAAACTCAGCCCTACAGAAAGCACTAGAAGGAAAATTCCAACCTAAGGACAGATACACCCATGAAAACAGAGGCAATAGATAACACCACAGCAGTAAACCCAAAGAAGAGAAGGACACACACACTACCACCAAAAAATAAAATAAAAAAAAGCAGGAACAAATAATCACTGTCATTAATATCCCTTAATATCAAAGGACTTAATTCACCTATAAAAAGACACAGACTAACAGAATGGATATGAAAACAGAACCCATCTTTCTGCTGCATTCAAGAAACACACCACAAATTCAAAGACAGACACCTCCTCAGAATAAAAGGCTGGGAAAAAACTTTCCAATCAAATGGTCTGAAGAAGCAAGCTGGTGTAGCCATCCTAGTATCCAGCAAAAGACTTAAAACTAAAATCCAATCAAAAGAGATGAAGTAGGACATTACATACTCCTCGCAGGAAAGATCCACCAAGATGAAGTCTCAATTCTGAACATTTATGCCCCAAACACAAGGGCACACACATACATAAAAGAAACATTACTAAAGCTTAAATCACATATAAAACCCCAACATTAATAGTGGGGATTCAACACCCCACTTACACTTCTGACAGATCGGCCAAATGAAACTTAACAGAGACATAATGGAATTAACTGATGTTATGGCTCAAATGGACTTAATCGATATCTACTGAACATTCCCCAAACAAAAAAGAATATACCTCTTCTCAGCACCCCATGGAACCTTCTCTAAAATTGACCACATACTTGGCCACAAAGCAAATCTCAACAGATACAAAGCATTGGAATAACCTCTTGTGTTCTATTGGACCACCATGGTTAAAGTTAGATTTCAACAACAGAAAAAACTACAGAAATCCTACAATCGCATGGAAAATGAATAATGATCAACTGAATCACCAATGGGTAAGGAAGAAAGAAAGAAAGAAATTAAAGACTTCCTAGAGATCATGAAAATGAATACACATATACCCAAACTTATGGGACACTATGAAAGCAGTGCTAAGAGGGAAATTCATACACTAAATTCACACATAAAGAAGCTTGAGAAATGTCACACTAGTGACTTGACAGCACACCTGAAAGCCCTTCAAGGAAGAAGTAAGGTCTCCCAGGAAGAACAGATGCCAGGAAATTATAAAATTGAGAGCTGAAATCAATAATATAAAAAGAGAACAATACAAAGGATTAATGGAACAAAGAGTTGGTTCTTTGAGAAGATCAACAAGATAGACAAGCCTTATCCAAAACTAACAAAGACAGAGAGAGAGCATCCAAATTAACAAAATCAGAAATGAAAAGGGGGAACAACAGACAATGAGGATACTCAGAGAATCATTAGGTTGTATTTGAAAAACCTCTACTCCATAAAACTGGAAAATCTAAAAGAAATGGATAATTTCTGGATAGGTAACACATACCTAAGCTAAACCAAGAGCAGATAAACCATTTAAATAGTCCAATAACCCCTAAGGAAATAGAATCAGTCATTAAAAATCTCCCAACCAAAAAAGCCGAGGACCAGATGATTACAGTGCAGAATTCTACCAGATCTTCAAAGAAGACTTAAAACCAATACTCTTTCAAATTGTTCCACACAATAGAAGCAGAAGGTAATTACCAAACTCCTTCTATGAGGCTACAATTACCCTGATTCCTAAACCAAACAAAGATGCAACAAGAAAGAGAACTACAGACCGATCTACATCATGAACGTTGATGCCAAAATACTCAATAAAATACTGGCAAACAGACTCCAAGAATACATCAAAACAATTATCCACCATGATCAAGTAGGCTTCATCCAGGGATGCAAGGGTGGTTCAACATACTAAAGTCTGTCAATGTAATACACCATATAAACAAA